>NC_057805.1:252224651-252481216 GCF_018294505.1 Triticum aestivum
GCCACGACGGGCCAGCGGGTGAGGCGCGGCGGTGGGGAGCCGGAGGTGCGACGTGGCGGGCGGTGAGTGGCTGAGGAAGCGGCGGCGGACGTGTCCGGTGGTGGGGAGAGGTGTCCGGCGGCGTGGAGGGAAGAAGGTTAGGGTTTATCTGCGAGAATTTCGGGGGAGGGGACCTATTTATAGGTAGAGGGAGCTAGGGGAGTCCAAATGAGGTGCAGTTTTCGCCCACACGATCGTGATCGAACGACCGAGAGCATGGAGGGGGTTTGGATGGGCTCATGAGCTGTGGTGAAGAGGGGCTGGGCTGCAAAGAGGGAGGGGTTTCGGGCTACGCGGTTAACCGTTGGGGCATCAAACGAACTCCAAATGGAACGAAATTTGACGGACGGTCTGTCGGTGCTATACCAAGGCCACTCGGAAAATACCGACCCATTCCGAGAAGTTTTTTCTCCCGCTCACGAAAAGAAAACAGAGGGGTGCAACGGGTGCGGCGAGAGTATCGGATCGTGAAACGGACAACGGGGAAAAGGACCGGATGCAAGTTTGGAAAAACATGAGGATGCAATGCAGATGATGACATGGCAAAAAGCAACACGCAAGCAGCTGACAAGGCAAGGACGGCGAATAACTGGCAGACACATGGCGCATCGGATCCGGGGCGTTACATCCACTTACCCACGTCATCAGAGGCGGGGTCGGGCGCGTGGTCGCTGACGGGCGGGTCCCGCAGGGCGGGGCCCGTCACTTATCCACGCTGGCCAGGCGGTGTCAATGCGGGGCCGGCTCCGTCTCACTGATGCGCGGGGCCCGCGGCCAGCTGGCAGGGAGGGGTCGACGGCTTCGTCTTCTCCTCACTCGCGCCCGACGGAGCAGAGGACTGGGCCGGCGCCGGCGACCGTTCCGGCAGCTCCAGCCGTCTCCCAGGCCATGCAGTGTACCGGCATGCTCAGGGGATCGAGACACACCCATCCATAGCATCCGTCCATCATGGGGAGGTCGGGCTCGAGTGGGGCCGCTACTGCGGCGGACAGCGGTTCGGGTGGAGATGGGGTTCTGGCCATGGTGGCTCCGGCGAGGGGAAGAGGGTCTGAGGAGGGTCGCCGGAGATCAGAGGGGCTACGGGTGGTGGCTAGAAGTGTAGGAGGGGCTCAGGTAGCTCCAATTTAGGAGGACTGAGGCGGCGGCCATGGCGACAGAGGGAGGGCAGGAGAGCTTCTTGAGCTCGAGACAGAGGCTAGGCAGGGCTCTCGGAGTGAGGTGAGGCTGCTGGAGTGCTCGGGCTGCGCGGGGAGGGGCTACTTATAGCTGTGCAAGGTCATGGCCGAGCTGGCATCACCGCAGACGCGTGGACGGCGCCGCGGACGCGTGTGCTCGCGCATGAGCTCGGGGAAGACGACGGGGAGGGAACGGACGAGCGCCAGAGGTCACGGAGACGAGCGGAGCTCGGGGACAAGAGAGGGAAGCTGCCGCGGTGCGAACAGAGCCGGTCGGCTATAGTTCGCCCATGGGCGCACGGCGACGAGCGCCAGCGAGGAGGCTTCGGGAGGGGGAGACGGTGTAATGCCCCGAGACCGACGTTTCAAAAGACTTCCTTATTTTCGTGATCGTCGTGTTTCTTTTCTTCTTGCTCTTTTATTTTTTCATTGCATCATGTCATCATGCCATCATGTCATTAAATCTTTGCATAAAAACTCAACTAAATAAATTGCATGGATCTTCGATCCATTTAAATGGAGGGAATTCACATGGTGATTTCTCTTTATAACATATCCTCCTAATATTTATGGAGCTATTATAAATATTCCATTAGTTTGGAATTAACCGGAACACACTTGCAAAATAATTCCCATGCCTATTTCCACCTCAAGTTTCACCTCCAAGCTTTGCCAACAATTCTTTTCCCTCTTATCGAGGCCCTTCCTAAATGTTCAACATTCTGGACACTTTGTAATCCTACTCCTTGTTCAAACCATGTGAATTAAATTCAAATGCATTTGAATTTAAACCGTGCAATCTTACCCACTCCGTTTTTCTTGGAACGAGCATATTTTTGTGAGTCCGGGAAAATTACCCGCATGTGCAAATTCTTTCCCTAACCCTATCTTTCTTTTTATTCTCTCTATTACTTTTCTGCTAAAAGAAATAAGAGAGAGAGAGAAGAGAGAGACCCCCAGCCGGCACAGCTGGGCCTCCCAACTCCAAGCCGGCCCATCCCCACGGCCCACCTAAGCCAAAACCCTAGCCGCCAGAGACCGAGCCCATCTCTCCCTTCGTTTTCCTCCAGCGCCGCCATCTCCCTCGTTCGTCCCGATCCCCATCTCACTCTCTCCCTCTCGATCCCGCAGCACCACTCCCTGCGCTCGATCCCCTCGCCTCCATCCTCCTCGAGCCGGCCTCCCCGCCTCTGGCAACGGCCGCCGCCCGTCGCGCCTCTCGCGCCGCCACTCTCAGGGACGAGCCCTCTTCTCCTTCCCGAGGCCACCGCCGGCACCCCGAGCCCTCCGCTCCGCCATGCCTCCTCCCCTCTGCAGGCCCCCTCTCATGGCGCCGCCAGCCTCCAGGAGCTCCCCCTCTCAAGCTTCCTCACCGCCGCCTCTCCTCCTGCTTCTCCTCGTCGCCACCATCCCACTTCGAGCTCTGCCATCACCGCGTCCTCCCTCTGCCTCCTCGCCATGGCCCTCGCGAGCTTCCTTCCGCGCCGCCACTGGAGGCCAACTCCGGCGCCCCCTGCCTCCTCGACCTCCTGACCCCCTCACGCCGAAGCCGCACGGGAGACGAGCTCCCCGCAGCAGCGCCCGACCTCGCGCTCATCTCTTCACCCGGACGGCCGCCTCGTCCGCATCTACCTCGCCGTCGCCGGAGTTCCAAGCCGCATCTCCGCGTCCTCTGCTTCGTCCTGCTGCTGCCCATTCCCCTGCTTCACCTGCTTGAGCCACCACTGCTCTTTTTTCCTATCGAGCAGAGGAGCTCGCTCGCCCGCTCGTTCGCCTGTGCGTGGCCGCCCGGATGGGCCACATCGCTGCCCCGAGCGCCCCTGTCCTCGAGCACCTATTGACTTCGGTTACTATCAAGCGCTCTGACCCGTTGCTGCCATGGCCTTGCATCCATCTGGCCCTGTTGTGTTCATGGAGCCACTGTACCATGGTCAAGACCGAGACCCGCGAACGTTAAGTTCTTCCACGATGCCCGAACGATTACAGGCCGAAACGCCAAGTCCCACTTCAACAAGTGTACCTCTACTTCGGATTCACCAAGTACCCCTTCGGATGCGCCTAGTTCGACTACATGGACCACCAAGTTCCTCTACCGTCGACCCGAACATCTAGGAACCGTGTACGTCTACCGTCGTCGTGGATCCGACAAGATCCGTGTACAACTACTACCCCTGCGACACGTGAACAACTACTTCCACTTCGAACGCGTTCCGCCCCGAATGCATGCTTCGAAGGTATAACCCCGAGACGATGACCCATGGACGAGCGCTTGTGATGTGTTGTATGAGATGCCCGTGTTTGCACCATGTCCAATTGGTCCTTGCACGTTCCTCGTTTCCTTGCCACCGTCATGTGGGAACCCGGTAACCGGGATCACCCCACCATCGTTTGCATGTGCCGTTCATCCACAGTTTCTTTTGCACCGACATCTCGACGAGTTGTCGGATCACCGTTATGTTGCCGTGGCATCATTTTCGGATTCGTTGCCGTGGCACCCCTTTCTTCCACCACGGTAACAAATGCCTCGTATCATTTTATACCAACACTTTCATAAAATTGCATATACCTTGTATATGTCATCCGCATCATGATAACAACATTTAAATGTTTAAAATTGTGTTTGTTTTAAATTGCTAAATGACATATGGGGGTTTCCGGAATTGTTATTTGTTATTTCCGGCCTCATTTAAACTTGCCTAGATAGGTTGTTTAATTATGCTTCACCTCTCGCCATGCTTAATAACATTTAATATTGTTGGGTACATAACCGAGAGAGAACTAAATAATTGATGTGGTGTTTCGTCAATATGCAACTCGTTGCATATTGAACTCCACTTAATTTGTAGTATTGTTTGTTGCACTTTGCCATGCATATTTAAACCGGACATGCATCATACTTGTTTGTGCATCATGCCATGTGTATGTGGTGGTTGTTTACTATGTTGTTTGTTTCTTTCCGGTTTGCTTCTCCCGTTAGCTTCGGTTTCGTTCCGGAGTTGTGAGGATTCGTTCGACTACGTCCGCTTGTCTTCTTCATGGACTCATTCTTCTTCCTTGCGGGATCTCAGGCAAGATGACCATACCCTCGAAATCACTTCTATCTTTGCTTGCTAGTTGTTCGCTCTATTGCTATGCCGCGCTACCTACCACTTGCTTATCAAGCCTCCCAAATTTCCATGAACCTCTAACCTTTGTCACCCTTCCTAGCAAACCATTGTTTGGCTATGTTATCGCTTTGCTCAGCCCCTCTTATAGCGTTGTTAGATGCAGGTGAAGTTGAAGATTGCTCCTTGTTGGAACATAATTATGTTGGGATATCACAATATCTCTTATTTAATTAATGCATCTATATACTTGGTAAAGGGTGGAAGGCTCAGCCTTATGCCTGGTGTTTTGTCAACTCTTGCCACCCTAGTTTCCGTCATACCGGTGTTATGTTCCTTGATTATGCGTTCCTTACGCGGTTGGGTGATTTATGGGACCCCCTTGACAGTTCGCTTTGAATAAAACTCCTCCAGCAAGGCCCAACCTTGGTTTTACCATTTGCCTACCTAAGCCTTTTTCCCTTGGGTTCTGCGGACTCAAGGGTGATCTTTATTTTAAACCCCCGGGCCAGTGTTCCTCTGAGTGCTGGTCCAAACTAGAGCCACTTGCAGCGCCACCTCGGGGAAACTCGAGGTCTGGTTTTAGTTGTAGGTAGTGTTCATCCGGTGTGCCCTGAGAACGAGATATGTGCAGCTACTATTAGGATTTGTCGGCACATTCGGGCGGCTTTGCTGGTCTTGTTTTACCATTGTCGAAATGTCTTGTAAACTGGGATTCCGAGACTGATCGGGTCTTCCCGGGAGAAGGTTTATCCTTCATTGACCGTGAGAGCTTATGATGGGATAAGTTGGGACACCCCTGCAGGGTATTAAACTTTCGAGAGCCGTGCCCGTGGTTATGTGGCAGATGGGAATTTGTTAATATCCGGTTGTAGAGAACTTGACACTTGACCCTAATTAAAACGCATCAACCGCGTGTGTAGCTGTGATGGTCCCTTCTCGGCGGAGTCCGGGAAGTGAACATGGTTTCTGGGTTATGTTTGACGTAAGTAGGTGTTCAGGATCACTTCTTGATCATTGCTAGTTCACGACCATTCCGTTGCTTCTCTTCTCGCTCTTATTTGCGTATGTTAGCCACCATATATGCTAGTGCTTGCTGCAGCTCCACCTTACTACCCTTTCCTTCCTATAAGCATGAATAGTCTTGATCTCGCGGGTGTGAGATTGCTGAGTCCTCGTGACTCACAGATACTTCCAAACAGTTGCAGGTGCCGATGGTAACAGTGCAGGTGACGCAACCGAGCTCAAGTGGGAGCTCGATGAAGATCTTGTTCGTTGTGTTGTTTTTTTTCAGTTTGATCAGTAGTGGTGCCTAGTTGGGACGATCGGGGATCTAGCAGTTGGGTTGTCTTCTTCTCTTTTGGTTCCGTAGTCAGACCTATGTGTGTATTCTGATTGATGTATGATTTATTTATGTATTGTGTGAAGTGGCGATTGTAAGCCGACTCTTTATCCCATTCTTGTTCATTACATGGGACTGTGTGAAGATGACCCTTCTTGCGACAAACCACCATGCAGTTATGCCTCTAAGTCGTGCCTCGACACGTGGGAGATATAGCCGCATCGTGGGCGTTACAAGTTGGTAATCAGAGCCATCCCCAACTTTGGAGCCCCCTGCTTGATCGAATCGCTGACGTTGTTGAGTCTAGAACAAAAATGTTTTGAGTCTTAGGATTATATATATCGGAGAGTATGATTCTTTTTACTCCTCAGTCCCTTCGTCGCTCTGGTGAGCTCCCCTGACGTAGAAGTTTTGACTTTTCTCTCCTCAAATTTCACTAAAAAAAATTAGGATCACGTGGGTATCTTGGAATCGTTCCGATGGTTTTGTGACGAGAACATTGTTCTTGGTGACTCCTGACATTTAGGGGTTGTGGCAGTGTCCCGGGGAGTTGAGCTCCGAGGTGTTGTCGTCACAATTTTATCGTTGCAGTTCTGGAATACCTGAGTTTCGCCGACATCAAAATATCTTTTATGTAGTTGTTGGTGAGATCACCTCGACGCCACCCAGTACTGGGGCGGGAGTTCGGGAATATTGCCATAACTCGTATAACGGATGCTTTTCGAAGGTTGAGGTAAACGATTTCCGAAGGTTTCTTGGTTATGTGTTGACGGACGGATACAGCTGGATCTACGGATTGCTAGTTTGGGTGATATATTTTGTGTCCCCTGTATCCCCAACACCAGATTGCATAACCGGAAAGTTTCGGGAGTTTATAAGTGGGAATTCAAGTAGCTCTTAGGATATCTTTCCGACAGATGCATGATATGAGATTGGGGTTCGACGTCTAGTGGTCCGCCTTTCCACGGTTGGTTTTACAATGGTCTCGTAGTGTCTTAAAGAGTCCTTGGCTATGCCGACTCGGGGACGCTTCGTATATCATGTGCACTGCCTTGTAAATGATGGTGCTGTACGATCGAGCCCGTGTGGGCCCTACCCCGAAAACTTCGGACGAAATCTCTATCATATGTTTGTTCCGGCTTATTCTGCAAGCCAAATCCTTTATTTTGTTTTATTTGTGGTATTCGAGTTGCTTCAATGACAAGTGTAGATTCCATACCTTTCCTAAACGGTGTTCTCATATTTCTATGTGGATGATAATCCTTCTTGATTATCGAGATTGTCATGTCAATTCTTTTCCAACCGGTGTGTTTTCTCTTCAAGTGGATCCAATCATTTCAACATTCGCAAGATCACCTCTCAGTTTCCCAACATTGTTCGTTTCATCCGTTTCCAAGTTGTCTTTGTTTTCCCGCCCTCCCACCCTTTTCCTTCAAGGAATCAGATTTCTTAACCATGTATCCATATTATGGATGTGAAGTTTCTTCATTCTTTTCCATCAATGTTCTTACCCGGTGGTTCTCATGAAGATGTTCTTCAAGTTTATCATTATTCGTTCTCTTTCTTCTCCAGTGGACTAAATTCAAGCTTTCGGTGTTGATCATATTCCCTTCCTCGTTTCAAGTGTTTTCGTATGTCGACGTATCTCTTAATCATTCACCTCTTGCTTTCCATGTGTTCCGGAGTGTTGAAGATATCTCAGAAGATTCACATTTCCATTCCAAATCAGTTCAAGCTATTTTGGGGTTGTTATCTCATTCAAGCCATTTAATTCAACCGGCGCAATCTTTCTTTTAATCATTCAACGGTGTTTCTTTTGAGTGGGCCCTAACCCACAGGTCTTTTTCCAGGATCTTACCTGACTCATCTAATTTTTCCGGAGTTATTCTCAAATTCATTGCAAAGTTTGACGTAAGAATGAATTATCATCAGTCAAATGTCTTTCTCCAAGATCTTTCAAATTCTTTTCATTGTTGATTCAACCTTTCTATTCTTCATGGTTCCGGAGTGCCTCAATAATTCATGGTGGTGTTTCTCATCATCATTCTCCACATTTGAAGACCGAAGAAGAATTTCTCGTGAATCTTGGTCCGTTCTCATGAAGATTCATGATTCTTACTTGTTGCCATCCTCTCATAATTGTTTTGCTTGTGAGAATTCTTTTCACCCACCCAGAGTATTTCAGAAGTCTTTGCAGTTTGTTTCTCCAGAGCCAATCATCTCAGAATTATTCATTCAAGTTTTCAGCTCTTGTTCTCCAAATCTTACCGGTGCATCATTCAAGTATTCTCTAGTCAGCTCGTGATCTCTTCATTCTCTTGTATCTAAATTTCCCCAAGTATCTTCGTTCATTTTCTAATTCTTCCCGATGTTTCTTTACCTTTTCTTCACTTGTTTTCAATTCTCACGGTGGTTCGTTCAAGATTTCTCTTCCTTCGTTATCATATCAATTTATTCGTTGTTTCAATCCTACCGATGGTTCGATGAAGACCTTCCCAAGTTTGCGCAATATCTATCTTAATCCTTTCTTTTGGAGTTCGTTCATGATATCAAATTCTTGATTTCAAGTTGTTCATCTTTTCTTTCCGGAGCTCCAAGTTATTTCAATTATATCATTTCAAAGCTTCATCCAATCATTGCAAGGTTTCTCCCGGAGTTCTTTTCAACTTTCCATTTTGTTTGATCATTCTTTTATTACCGGAGTTCTTCATGGAGGCTCTACATGGAGGTTCGTCAAGGATTCCTTTCATTTTTCAATTGTTCTTCAAGATTTCTCTTGAAGTTATGATCCGTCAAGCTATACTCTAAAATAAACATGGTGCTAAACACATGTTTGTTTTGAGGAGTTCAAGCATTATTCATCTTGCATTTTAAAGTGCAATTCGTTCTAGCTTATCATTTGAGGTGGTGTTATGTCATTCTTGACAATTTGAGTTCGCGTTTCATGATTCATATGTTTTCAAGAATGAGGTATTTTAAATCCATCAATCTCTTTGTTGGAGTTATCTTGGTATAGGTTTCACCTAAAGCCTTCCCTAAGGAATGTTGCTATTGTGGTGATTATCAATGATCCAAGTTTTCTCCTATCCTCTTGGTGAAGAAGTTTTCATCTCCTTGTTGATCCCAATTCAATCAATCATTGTTTCTGTTAGTGGCAGTTTGTCACCTCATAATGTTGGGATGTTCCCATAAGCCCACTGCAAGCTTATTCTTTTCGTTGTTGATTTTCCAACAACTCCGTTATAACCTTCTTGGAAGGGTGCTTTCCAAGCTCAGTTGTGGCAGAAGTTGTCATTTTCTTCTCCATTCTTTTATTCCAATGATCTATCTTCTATTTTTTTTCTTCCGGAGGCTTTGTGATGTTGCTCTCTTCGACCAATCATCTTGTTTTGTCAAGATCATGTAATTTTTTCCTTTCTTATCCGTTTAGCCAGAGTGTCGTGCCTTCTTTTCAAGTTCTTCCCATTCTGTCAAGTTTTGCCTCCCTTATCAACCAGAGTGCTGTCTGAAATCTTTCTTACCCTTGTGCCATTCTTTCATCAGTTCTGGAGGCAATGTGTTGTTTATTCATCGAGTATCCTCTCATCTTGTCAAGATCATGTTC
This sequence comes from Triticum aestivum, assembly GCF_018294505.1. Classification (NCBI taxonomy): domain Eukaryota; kingdom Viridiplantae; phylum Streptophyta; class Magnoliopsida; order Poales; family Poaceae; genus Triticum; species Triticum aestivum. Next base: position 252,233,916 of record NC_057805.1, read on the forward strand.
AATTCCTTCCATTTACAGGCGGAGTGCTGCACAAATTATACCATTCTCATTCCTTCTTTATCTTCTTTTAACCGGAGTGTTGATGTCTATCATTCCTCTTCTAACCGGAGTCTCATCCAAGTGCTTTCATTTTGCCAAGTCCATATTGTACCCCTTCCATTTTCCAACCGGAGCGTTATCGTAATTGGTCATTATCGTTCCTTGTACATCGCGTTTCAACCGGAGTGCTTGCATGTATTTCTCGTTCATTGATTTTTCCATTCATGTCTTTCAACCTACAAGGTTCTCGTGATGTTCCTTGCTCCTCTTTCCTAACGGATTGTTTTCAACTTTGTTCATCTTCGTTGTATTCTCTCTTTTAATTCGTTCAATCTCTCAAGGTTCGTGGTTTCACTCGTTTATCAAAGAAGCAACTTGTTTTACCTGTTCCTCTTCCGCTTTTCTCTGGTGCCATCCTAGATCTCGGGACGAGATCCTCTTGTAGTGGTGGAGTGTTGTAACGCCCCGAGACCGACGTTTCAGAAGACTTCCTTATTTTCGTGATCGCCGTGTGTTTCTTTTCTGCTTGCTCTTTTATTTTTTCATTGCATCATGTCATCATGCCATCATGTCATTAAATCTTTGCATAAAAACTCAACTAAATAAATTGCATGGATCTTCGATCCATTTAAATAGAGGGAATTCACATGGTGATTTCTCTTTATAACATATCCTCCTAATATTTATGGAGCTATTATAAATATTCCATTAGTTTGGAATTAACCGGAACACACTTGCAAAATAATTCCCATGCCTATTTCCACCTCAAGTTTCACCTCCAAGCTTTGCCAACAATTCTTTTCCCTCTTATCGAGGCCCTTCCTAAATGTTCAACATTTTGGACACTTTGTAATCCTACTCCTTGTTCAAACCATCTGAATTAAATTCCAATGCATTTGAATTTAAACCGTGCAATCTTACCCACTCCGTTTTTCTCGGAACGAGCATATTTTTGTGAGTCCGGGAAAATTACCCGCATGTGCAAATTCTTTCCCTAACCCTATCTTTCTTTTTCTTCTCTCTATTACTTTTCTGCTAAAAGAAATAAGAGAGAGAGAGAAGAGAGAGACCCCCAGCCGGCCCATCCCAGCGGCCCACCTAAGCCAAAACCCTAGCCGCCAGAGACCGAGCCCATCTCTCCCTTCGTTTTCCTCCAGCGCCGCCATCTGCCTCATTCGTCCCGATCCCCATCTCACTCTCTCCCTCTCGATCCCGCAACATCACTCCCTGCGCTCGATCCCCTCACCTCCATCCTCCTCGAGCCAGCCTACCCGCCTCTGGCAACGGCCGCCGCCCGTCGCGCCTCTCGCGCCGCCACTCTCAGGGACGAGCCCTCTTCTCCTTCCCGAGGCCACCGCCGGCGCCCCGAGCCCTCCGCTCCGCCGTGCCTCCTCCCCTCTGCAGGCCCTCTCTCATGGCGCCGCCAGCCTCCAGGAGCTCCCCCTCTCAAGCTTCCTCACTGCCGCCTCTCCTCCTGCTTCTCCTCGTCGCCGCCATCCCGCTTCGAGCTCTGCCATCACCGCGTCCTCCCTCTGCCTCCTCGCCATGGCCCTCGCGAGCTTCCTTCCGCGCCGCCACTAGAGGCCAACTCCGGCGCCCCCTGCCTCCTCGACCTCCTGACCCCCTCACGCCGAAGCTGCACGGGATACGAGCTCCCCGCAGCAGCGCCCGACCTCGCGCTCGTCTCTTCGCCCGGACGGCCGCCTCGTCCGCATCTACCTCGCCGTCGCCGGAGTTCCAAGCCGCGTCGCTGCGTCCTCTGCTTCATCCTGCTACTGCCTGTTCCCCTGCTTCACCTGCTTGAGCCACCGCTGCTCTGCTTCCTATCGAGCAGAGGAGCTCGCTCGCCCGCTCGTTCGCCTGTGCGTGGCCGCCCGGATGAGCCACATCGCTGCCCCGAGCGCCCCTGTCCTCGAGCACCTGTTGACTTCGGTTACTATCAAGCGCTCTGACCCGTTGCTGCCATGGCCTTCCATCCATCTGGCCCTATTGTGTTCATGGAGCCACTGTACCATGGTCAAGACTGAGACCCGCGAACGTCAAGTTCTTCCACGACGCCCGAACGATTACAAGCCGAAACGCCAAGTCCCACTTCAACAAGTGTACCTCTACTTCGGATTCACCAAGTACCCCTTCGGATGCGCCTAGTTCGACTACATGGACCACCAAGTTCCTCTACCGTCGACCCGAACATCTACGAACCGTGTACGTCTACCATCGCCGTGGATCCGACAAGATCCGTGTACAACTACTACCCCTACGACACGTGAACAACTACTTCCAATTCGAACGCGTTCCGCCTCGAATGCATGCTTCGAAGGTATAACCCCGAGACAATGACCCGTGGACGAGCGCTTGTGATGTGTTGTATGAGATGCCCGTGTTTGCACCATGTCCAATTGGTCCTTGCACGTTCCTCGTTTCCTTGCCACCGTCATGTGGGAACCCGGTAACCGGGATCACCCCACCATCATTTGCATGTTCCGTTCATCCACAGTTCTTTTTGCACCGACATCTCGACGAGTGGTCGGATCACCGTTATGTTGCCGTGGCATCATTTTTGGATTCGTTGCCGTGGCACCCCTTTCTTCCACCACGGTAACAAATGCCTCGTATCACTTTATACCAACACTTTCATAAAATTGCATATACCTTGTATATGTCATCCGCATCATGATAACAACATTTAAATGTTTCAAATTGTGTTTGTTTTAAATTGCTAAATGACATATGGGGGTTTTTCGAAATTGTTATTTGTTATTTCCGGCCTCATTTAAACTTGCCTAGATAGGTTGTTTAATTATGCTTCACCTCTTTCCATGCTTAATAACATTTAATATTGTTGGGTACATAACCGAGAGAGAACTAAATAATTGATGTGGTGTTTCGTCAATATGCAACTCGTTGCATATTGAACTCCACTTAATTTGTAGTATTGTTTGTTGCACTTAGCCATGCATATTTAAACCGGACATGCATCATACTTGTTTGTGCATCATGCCATGTGTATGTGGTGGTTGTTTACTATGTTGTTTGTTTCTTTCCGGTTTTCTTCTCCCGTTAGCTTCGGTTTCGTTCCGGAGTTGTGAGGATTCGTTCGACTACGTCCGCTTGTCTTCTTCATGGACTCGTTCTTCTTCCTTGCGGGATCTCAGGCAAGATGACCATACCATCGAAATCACTTCTATCTTTGCTTGCTAGTTGTTCGCTCTATTGCTATCCCGCGCTACCTACCACTTGCTTATCAAGCCTCCCAAATTGCCTTGAACCTCTAACCTTTGTCACCCTTCCTAGCAAACCGTTGTTTGGCTATGTTACGGCTTTGCTCAGCCCCTCTTATAGCGTTGTTAGATGCAGGTGAAGTTGAAGATTGCTCCTTGTTGGAACATAATTATGTTGGGATATCACAATATCTCTTATTTAATTAATGCATCTATATACTTGGTAAAGGGTGGAAGGCTCGGCCTTATGCATGGTGTTTTGTTCCACTCTTGCCGCCCTAGTTTCCGTCATACCGGTGTTATGTTCCTTGATTTTGCGTTCCTTACGTGGTTGGGTGATTTATGGGACCCCCTTGACAGTTCGCTTTGAATAAAACTCCTCCAGCAAGGCCCAACCTTGGTTTTACCATTTGCCTACCTAAGCCTTTTTCCCTTGGGTTCTGCGGACTCAAGGGTGATCTTTATTTTAAACCCCCGGGCCAGTGTTCCTCTGAGTGCTGGTCCAAGCTAGAGCCACTTGCAGCGCCACCTCGGGGAAACTCGAGGTCTGGTTTTAGTTGTACGTAGTGTTCATCCGGTGTGCCCTGAGAACGAGATATGTGCAGCTCCTATCAGGATTTGTCGGCACATTCGGGCGGCTTTGTTGGTCTTGTTTTACCATTGTCGAAATGTCTTGTAAACCGGGATTCTGAGACTGATCGGGTCTTGCCGGGAGAAGGTTTATCCTTCGTTGACCATGAGAGCTTATGATGGGCTAAGTTGGGACACCCCTGCAGGGTATTAAACTTTCGAGAGCCGTGCCCGCGGTTATGTGGCAGATGGGAATTTGTTAATATCCGGTTGTAGAGAACTTGACACTTGACCCTAATTAAAACGCATCAACCGCGTGTGTAGCCGTGATGGTCCCTTCTCGGCGGAGTCCGGGAAGTGAACACGGTTTCTGGGTTATGTTTGACGTAAGTAGGTGTTCAGGATCACTTCTTGATCATTGCTAGTTCACGACCGTTCCGTTGCTTCTCTTCTCGCTCTTATTTGCGTATGTTAGCCACCATATATGCTAGTGCTTGCTGCAGCTCCACCTTACTACCCTTTCCTTCCTATAAGCTTGAATAGTCTTGATCTCGCGGGTGTGAGATTGCTGAGTCCTCGTGACTCACAGATACTTCCAAACAGTTGCAGGTGCCGATGATAACAGTGCAGGTGACGCAACCGAGCTCAAGTGGGAGCTCGATGAAGATCTTATTCGTTGTGTTGTTTTTTTTTAGTTTGATCAGTAGTGGTGCCCAGTTGGGACGATCAGGGATCTAGCAATTGGGTTGTCTTCTTCTCTTTTGGTTCCGTAGTCGGACCTATGTGTGTATTCTGATTGATGTATGATTTATTTATGTATTGTGTGAAGTGGCGATTGTAAGCCGACTCTTTATCCCATTCTTGTTCATTACGTGGGATTGTGTGAAGATGACCCTTCTTGCGACAAACCACCATGCGGTTATGCCTCTAAGTCGTGCCTCAACACGTGGGAGATATAGCCACATCATGGGCATTATAGACGGCTCCAGGGGAACGGCGACAACGCGGGCTAGCTGTTGGACACGACGAGGCGCGCGAGCACGATGAACCGAGGAGGGGCCCGAGCAAAACGTCGCTCAGCTCGCGTCCATGGCGTGCCAGGGCGGTGGTCACCGCGTGAGCTGGCAAAGAGAAGAGGCCAAGGGCTGCCCTGAGATGTCTTGTGATTAGTCCTTGCATACTAGAGGCCGAGGGAGGTGACGGACACGCAGAAGCGTAGGGAGCAGAGGGAGCAAGCTCGACAAGGTTGCTATATCAAATTTGGAGGAGCACTGCTGATCAACAGGGAAGGGCTTGGAGCCTAACGAGTTGTCTGGTGTGATTAGCTACGGAAGAACTATGATCCTGGAGATTTGGAGGTGATTTGGACCAAGAATTAATATAGTTGCTTTGCAACTGCATAATCTGGTCTAAAATAGAAATCATGATGATGCACTCAAATGGTGAAGCCACATGAGCTGAACTTGGGCAGGGCAGAGTTATTTGGTCATATGAAGATGCTGAAAAAGGTTTCACACCATTTGGATAAACCAAAATGGTACTTCCTTCACAAACATCCCCACTGACCAGAAACTTGCAGAAATTCTAGAGGGAAAATGGCTAAATGGATTGAGCCAGAACTTGGTGGAGGGAGTTTATATGTATAGGAGAAGGCCTAGGAAAATGTACAGCCATAATGAAGCAAGATAAAATATACTTGCTTCACAAACTAAAATTTTGGACAGAATCAAAGATTTGAAGCTGTGCTCACATGGAGGCATTAAATGAGCTCAACTTTGCTGGAGGGCTATGACTTGATGATATGAAGGACCATGCAAAATTGCAACTCATTTGGATATGCCTAGCTTGTACCTCCTTCATAAAGTTTCTTTTTGGACAGAAACTTTGGAAAATCATAATTAAATGACTACTAGGCAAATGAGGTTGCATTTTGGCATGTGGCAATGATATGGACAGGAAAAGGTGTCCAAGGAGTTTGAGGTCAATTGGGAAAAGGAAAATAGCACTTCCTTCACAAAGTTCCATTTAGGACAAAATAGGAAAAGAATTATTGGGGAATTATTTTTGAACATGGCAATGAAAAGTTTTGCCATATTTGATGATGATAGGACCCAAACAATTTATGAGAATTATTTGGGAATTTTAGGAGTGATGGAAATATAGGTTGCTTCACAACCTAGGGCAATAAGGATGATTCCTTTAATAGAAAAGGAATATTCCCAATAAAAAGAATATTGGGATTGGGCTAGGATGGAAATGATATGATCTAGGGAAGGATTTGAGGATGACAAGCCACTCTGGAAATAAAGAAGAGGTCATCTTCTTCAGTTTCCAGACCACAAAGCCACGGAAAAAGAACACTCAAGCAAAAACCTCAGAAAATCAAATGAAAAAGAAAGGGCCAAAAATCAGGCTGTGACAAACCTTCCCCCCTTAAAGAAATCTTGTCCTCGAGATTTGGTTGCTGAGGGAATAAGTATGAACATACTACCTTAAGGAAACTATTTCCAACTCGGGTATCCTTTTTCCTTTGTTGGTTGGTCCCATTAAATTCTTCATCTGACTTGCCGGACTGGCTCTGGGGCGGTTTGCTTCACTGTATCCATATCCTGGCAGACCTTTCCTCACATTTTCCCGCTTATGTTGACTCCAATTTTCATATCTGCTGACTTATCTGAGATTTACCATGTCTGAAATATATGCCTGTCTCACAAATCCGAGGGTGATTTCCAATTGTTGTGTCTGCACTGGCAACTGTCCATGAATTGGTGATCAGATTTTTCCTGATGAACACCCAAGCTTTGACTCCTTGCATTGGGTTCCTCCACTAAATGCAGGTCCTTCAGGTTCCAAACAGTGAGTTGCGGCTTATCCGTTTTTTGACAGATTCTGACTTATCACAGGAATTTCTAACCCATCTTGACTGGCTCCACTGTCTTGAATCTCAGCTTCATACCAAATATTTGATTGTCGCCTATCGTTGCTAGCATAAGGGGTATGGCCTTATATGATAGTATCCGCAGACTTGACTGACTGTGAATCTCGTGAAAGAATTTTGTCGATGACAGGCTATCCATTGAGGCTTCACATAAGTGAGGGCACATGCTCCCAGAATGTTATTCACCATCCAAAACCGAGCAGACCCTTTTGGTGAATATCCATGGTGATCCATACTGACTTAGACTGTTTGAGGTATCTGCACCATGTGGGTCTTGCAACAATTTTCATACCTGCATCACCGGTCTTGCTCCTTCATTACTGTTTTCCTTGATCTGGATCCTTGGTTGAAAGAGCTGGGTCATATTACTTCTTCGGGTGACCATAGGTTTTGTTGGGTGCAACATTCTGACCGGAGGGAAATGATCATCTGAACCCTTGCAAGAAATCAGCAAATAAATCAGTAGCCACCAGAACGATCTTTACAACTCAGATCTGGGACATTACTGAAGTAACTCAACCACGGCTCAAGACGGCCGAAAAGCAGCTCAGAGCAGGAGATCGTGTTGATAAGAAGAAAGTGACAGTTCCCTAAGACGGCCGAAAAGCAGCTCAGAGCAAAGGGCCACTGTCAAAAAGAAACTCAACAGCTGTACGAGACGGCCGGAAAGGAGCTCAGAACTCGTGACAGTTGTTGAATAGAGAAATATAAAGTCGGCATCCACCCTGAACGGCCAAAAACGGCTTAGAACACAGCGTGGTGCCATTACCAGAGAAAAGAAAACAAGGGCTCATCAGGATCATATTCCAGGTTCACCGATACTTGTACAGAGCTCAGTGTTGTCGTCAATCCTCATGGTCCTTTCTCACACTGAGGTGTATATCTGGCTTCCTTCACATATATCTGAGATTCTGATTCCCGAGGCAGACTTGTGTTCCGACTGATTCTTGCTTCTGACCAACTGTTGCGGAGCTGATTCTGCCATCTTTGACTGAAATTGCACTATTGGTCTTGCACATAGCTTATCTTCTTGCTGATCAGATCATTTCTATCATGAAGAGTGCACTCTGAGGCAAACTGGATTATCCGTATTGTTGTAAGGAGTGCATGCTGATGCAAACATGATACTGACTCTCCAAATTTCATTGCAGTCTGCTGATAACCTCATTCCATTTATCTGAGCTTCCAAACCTTTGAACTCCTTGCTGATTCTTCAGGTCCGGTGTTGGTTGACGAGCAACTTTAATGAGGGGGAAAATAATGCCACGCCAAAGGCCCAAAGAAAGAAGCAAAAGAAACGACGAAAACAACAAAACAAACACACAAGCATACAAATAATATAAATAATCAAGCAACATCGCATATTACTACTACTCACACAATAATATGCATGCATACCTAAGCACACAAATTTCGCGGAAACTCCGGTATTGCGATCTAATATGTTGTGGCGGTGTGCACGAAAGTGAATTCACGTGTGGAAGGAGTTGGTGTAACCAAGGCTACACCAAGTGCTGGCTGAACACCGGTCGCAACCGGATGGATACGGGCCGAGGACGGACTTGGTGATCAAGTAGCGAGACACAAGGTCACGACCACGTCATCATCAAGCGTACGAAGGGGAACCGTACACGTCCAAGGAATGTAATGACAGGGCAATATAGGGAAGGAAAAGCAAGGCTTGATGGCATTGCCCTTTTCTGATAACAATTATCAGTAAGGGTTACCGAAGGGACGAGATGGAAGGCATGATTCGGGATAGAGGCAAATCTATCACTGAAATAATATGGGTGGGTCGCGAGATATCTACGCGATACCTGAGAATGACTCCGGCAAATGGTGTCTGGAACACTTGGTACCAGGGCATCACTCTGCTGGGACAGAGATGACACCGAACACCGGAGAGCAGGCATGCTAAGAAAGAGGGTGCAGGTAGTGGATCGAAACCGATACCACCTACACTCACAAGATTAACCGTTAGTGACAAGATAATAATCTATATGCATGATATGCAACAAACAAATGCAGCAATCAAGTGCAACAAACCAATGGGGCTCTATACTACCGCATTCTAACGTTCGCGGGGGCTAGGGCGTCCTACAGCCAGACCTGCTCTGATACCAAGCCTGTGGCACCCCAGCTCAGAGAAACCGGAACGCCCCATATTCCAGCCCAGAGATCAAGGAGAAGTCTTCTGGATACGGCACTGCTTAGCATAGAACAAATCAGCTCTTTATTGCAATCTATTGGGGTACAAGGGGATTACATCGGCACGGCGACGCTACACCTCCCGCGGTTGCTCTATGCAAGCAGCAGAACAACACGACATAGCGGAATGACTACTGGCAGCGGAACAGCGACGACGGTGGTGAACTCCACTCCGCAGGGACTCTGGCTGGAATGCTTATCCTAGCGCGCAAACAAGAGATCCACAACAAACAAGCAATCATATTTGGCATGACCTGCAAACTGGCATGACATGCGAGGTCAGTATATTGAATGTACTTGCAAGCTCACAGCAACCAAAGCAATCAAGACAAACAATAGCATGGCAATTACAGGTTAAAAAGGATTAACATGATACTATCGGATCAATCATAGCATGAACAAGATGATACAGCTAGAAAAATACGAGCATGGCATAAACATATGAGCATGATCATACTAGCATGCAACATGATGACGCTATCCTGCACCAACTTACTCTGCTCGGGTTACATCGTAACCATCACCTGCACAAACTTACCATCACGGATATCACACAATCATCTCAGGATCCAATCAAGCTTGGTATTAACAATACCGTAGTAATCATTTATGACCACAAGGAGCTTGACCTTTACCCTTGACTCTTGCATAACATCACAAATATCCAACAAGTCGGTATTCACGATACCACAGTGATCCTCTCACGATCACGTAAATATCAACCAACTTCTTTCAGCATTGAACCGGGGTTGTTATTAAGCACATTATTATTACTGTTGACCCATAGTGTGACCGACACGAACTGGGCCCATATCCGCGGGCGCGGCTATCGATAGATTAGACACACACTCTGCAGAGGTTAGCACACTGTACCCACACCACGGAACCCATGGTCTCGCACTCCCATACATGCGGACACGGCGTTCCGACAAAACCGATCTATTGCCATGACACTCCCCGGCCACTCCGACCAACTCCCCTTTGGGCTAAGTCCTGGGTGGCCCCGTGCCTACCAAAGGCACCAATGGCCACCGTCATGGCAAAACGGTCCCAAACGGGGACAAGGATCCATACTCAACAATGGGCACACAAGGCTTATGCCGTCCTACCTGGCCAAGCTAGCGCCCGCGCATAACCTTCCCTCGCGGGAGGCATCGGTCAGAGGCATGACAATAGACCCAGTTAGGGCCTTCCCATAAGGCAAACGTGGTTGCACTGGTCAGCTCGATTTGGTGGCACCATGACTCAGCCAACAGTTGTTCAAGTTCAATTTAATCCGGTTAAACTTGAATGCAATATGCTGAGCCATGACAAAAATAACAGGATGCAACTACAATGCATGAACATGATATCAAAATAAGCATGGAGGTGCAACATAATCAACGAGCATATCAACAACATTTGAGCATTTATCCAGATGAGCATGGCATACCTACGATCATGAATATCACAACTAGAACATTACTCATAGCATAACATGACTACTAGCGTCAGCAATAACTACCATGCGTTAACATAACGATAAACTACCATGCAAACATTTAACCAACTGGGTGCAAAAGAACATGCATAACAACGTTACTCGGAACAGACGATAATCATGCACCGAAGACCATCACAAGCATGTACTACTACCAAGCATGGTAATAAGAAAGTACTACTAGCAAGTAGTTCATGATAACAGAGTGCAAGAAAACATAGCATGACGGTAAACACCGATCCATAAGCATAACCGAAATAACGACAGTAGTAGCAAAACAATCAAACAGGCAGTTATTAAAGATTCAATTTGAAAACCAATGCTTCTGCATGGCTATCATGCAAATGGTGGTTGTGGCTTGCCTGGGGATGGAGAATCCTTCGGGAAGAAGTGCGGAATGACCACGGAAAGAATCGCCGGAAAGGGTTTGCTCTCGGAGGGGGCTGATTAGGGCAAGGGCAAAATGATTATTTCTAGAATTTTGAAACATAGTAAAAACAATACCAAAACTTTGGGATCGAAGAGACGAAGATGTGAGCGTTGGATTCACCTCGATCGGAGCTATGGTTGAAAAGTTGTGAAGGGTTGAAGTTCAGGGACTATTCTGCAAAAATATCACCACAAATAGGTCCCTGAGTGGATAAGGTAGAAACGGTTTGAGAAAATACGCTTTCCAGAGGAGAAAGCGCATTCCTCGCCTAAGCCGCAAGGAAATACGCCTTCGGAAAGAGAAAAGGCATTACCCCAAATACGCTTCCACTTACCCACGTCATCAGAGGCGGGGTCGGGCGCGTGGTCGCTGATGGGTGGGTCCCGCGGGGCGGGGCCCATCACTTATCCACTCTGGCCATGCGGGGTCAATGCGGGGCCGGCTCCGGCCCACTGATGTGTGGGGCCCACGGCCAGCTGGCAGGGAGGGGTCAACGGCTTCGTCTTCTCCTCACTCGCGCCCGACGGAGCAGAGGACTGGGCCGGCGCCGGCGACCGTTCCGGCAGCTCCGGCCGTCTCCCGGGCCGTGTAGCATACCGGCGCGCTCACGGAACCGAGACGCACCCATCCAGAGCATCCGTCCGTCATGGGGAGGTCGGGCTCGAGTGGGACCGCTGCTGCGGCGGACGGCGGTTCGGGTGGAGATGGGGTTCTGGCCGTGGTGGCTCCGGCGAGGGGAAGAGGGTCTGAGGAGGGTCGCCGGAGATCAGAGGGGCTAGGCATGGTGGCTAGAAGTGGAGGAGGGGCTCGGGTAGCTCCAATTTAGGAGGACCGAGGCGGCGGCCATGGAGACAGAGGGAGGGCAGGAGAGCTTCTTGACCTCGAGACAGAGGCTAGGCAGGGCTCTGGGAGTGAGGTGAGGCTGCTGGAGTGCTCGGGCTGCGCGGGGAGGGGCTACTTATAGCCGTGCGAGGTCATGGCCGAGCTGGCGTCGCCGCAGACGCATGGACGGCGCCGCGGACGCGTGTGCTCGCGCATGAGCTCGAGGAAGACGATGGGGAGGGAACGGACGAGCGCCAGACGTCACGGAGACGAGCGGAGCTCAGGAACAAGAGAGGGAAGCTGCCGCGGCACGAACAGAGCCGGTCGGCTACAGTTCGCCCATGGGCGCACGGCGACGAGCGCCAGCGAGGAGGCTTCGGGAGGGGGAGACGGCTCCAGGGGAACGGCGACAACGCGGGCTAGCTGTTGGACACGACGAGGCGCGCGAGCACGACGAACCAAGGAGGGGCCCGAGCAAAATGTCGCTCAGCTCGCATCCATGGCGTGCCAGGGCGGTGGTCACCGCGTGAGGTGGCAAGGAGAAGAGGCCAAGGGCTGCCCTGAGATGTCTAGTGATTAGTCCTTGCATACTAGAGGCCGAGGGAGGTGACGGATCATGCAGAAGTGTAGGGAGCAGAGCGGAGCAAGCTCGACAAGGTTGTTGTATCAAATTTGGATGAGCACTGTTGATCAACAGGGAAGGGCTTGGAGCCAAACGAGTTGTCTGGTGTGATTAGCTACGGAAGAACTATGATCCTGGAGATTTGGATGTAATTTGGACTAAGAATTAATATAGTTGCTTTGCAACTGCATAATCTGGTCCAGAATAGAAATCATGATGATGCACTCAAATGGTGAAGCCACTTGAGCTGAACTTGGACAGGGCAGAGTTATTTGGTCATATGAAGATGCTGAAAAAGATTTCACACCATTTGGATAAAGCAAAATGGTACTTCCTTCACAAACATCCCCACTGACCAGAAACTTGCAGAAATTCTAGAGGGAAAATGGCTAAATGGATTGATCCACAACTTGGTGGAGGGAGTTTATATGGATAGTAGAAGGCCTAGGAAAGTTTACAGCCATAATGAAGCAAGATAAAATATACTTGCTTCACAAACTAAAATTTTGGACAGAATCAAAGATTTCAAGCTGTGCTCACATGGAGCCATTAAATGAGCTCAACTTTGGTGGAGGGCTATGATTTGATGATATGAAGGACCATGCAAAAGTGCAACTCATTTGGATATGCCTAGCTTGTACCTCCTTCACAAAGTTTCTTTCTGGACAGAAACTTTGGAAAATCATAATTAAATGACTACTAGGAAAATGAGGTTGCATTTTGGCATGTGGCAGTGATATGGACAGGAAAAAGTGTCCAAGGAGTTTGAGGTCAATTGGGCAAAGGAAAATAGCACTTGCTTCACAAAGTGCCATTTAGGACAGAATAGGAAAAGAATTATTGGGGAATTATTTTTGAACATGGCAATGAACAGTTTTGCCATATTTTATGAAGATAGGACCCAAACAATTTATGAGAATTATTTGGGAATTTTAGGAGTGATGGAAATATAGGTTGCTTCACAACCTATGGCAATAAGGATGATTCCTTTAATAGAAAAGTAATATTCCCAATAAAAAGAATATTGGGATTGGGCTAGGATGGAAATGATATGATCTAGGGAAGGATTTGAGGATGACAAGCCACTCTGGAAATAAAGAAGAGGTCATCTTCTTCAGTTTCCAGACCAAAAAGCCACGGAAAAAGAAAACTAAAGCAAAAACCACAGAAAATCAAATGAAAAAGAAAGGGCCAAAAATCAGGCTGTGACAACACGAGTGGAGTGTCAAGTAGTATACCATCCTCGAAGGTGTCAAGTGAGCACGTGTAAAGGAGATGATTCATCTTTGTGTAAGTAGATGTCGCACATGTCACTCGCCAAACGGACTCTTGACATGGTGATGTCCATAGGATGCTCCGCATCATCTCCCCTCCCTTGGGAAAGATCCGACCTCGGATCGAAAACCAAATCGCCATGGGAAAGAGATGGCTTCGCCGTGTAGAAGTGGATGTTCACCAAGTACTTGTCGTCTTGAAGCTCGAAATGGGCACTCTCCAATGTCGCGTCGTGTAGTGACTCCTTCTAAAGGAGCAAAAACAACAAACACTTGGAAAAACAAATGTGGTTAGCGTTAGTGCAAAACCAAGCATTCAAGTGGTGATTCACCCCACAAGTGTCGTCATCATGCAAAGCATATGATTTGACAAAGGATTGTGACATGGCATGTCAGCACATAAATTGAGCACAAGCAAAGATATCATGGGGACAAGCATGTAAATGTGAGGTAGTGATGCAAATATGTGTGACAAGAGAAGAAGCATCTATCTCAAGTTCATAGTAAGTATTCACAAATTTCTCAATGAAAGGTCTATGGAAGGCATAAGAATCATTCACAACATCGAACAAAATGAAGTGTCTAAACACATGGGTCAAGTGCAAGACAATCCAAGCATAATGTGCATAGGGTGTAGTGAACATAGTGTGGCACTCAACACAATAGAAAGAGCAATTGTTCATCATGTGTGAGGCAATCAAGTCAATCATGTGACAAGCAATGGGACAAAGCATACGTGAAGAAATGATTTTGGTGCAACCAACCATATTATAGGAGCAACTAATCCAATAATTGGATGCAACACACAAGGCATATATATCATGATGCGTGGAATGGAGAAAATGACAAGTCAAAGCAAGATCTCTAACATGTGCGCAATCAAATGGTCCAAGATGACCAATAAGTCTCATGGTGTAAGCAACACAAGTAGTATGATCCATAATATCCATGCTCAAGAAAGATGTCACCTTGAAGGTGTGTCCTTGTGCATTCTTCACAATGCCAAAGTGGTAGGAAAGGTGGTGTAGAAGCGAGTCATGGTCGAATGTATGAGGCTCGCTCTCAAGAGCTCGAATGGTCAACTCACGTGAAGTGGAAGTCGACACAAAGTCCAAGTATCCTACACATGCACAAAATAAAGCAAAGAATGTATGCACATGGTAGATAAGCACATCATCCATCATGATGGTTCTCTTCTCTTGCACATAACCATTAGAAGCACAAGTGCATGAATAATATGATGCAACAATGGCTATATTCATGGCACTAGGTATATGGTGCAAAGAGGTAAGACAAGCATGCTTCACAAGAAATATGTCAAAATCTCCAAATATATGTGAGAATGCTATGGGGGTAATCTCATAAGCAAGGCTAAATGCATCGTTGCACTCAATACATGGCAAATCATCTAGCATGAGAGAGGCAACATGGAGATATATGACAAGAAGCAATAACAATCATGTGCAAAGCATGTAGATGGTTGTCATCAACCGCATGAAATGAGCAAGTATGAATCATCGGTGATGCAACAAGGTAAGCAATCATAGTAATCAAGTCGTGCAAGCTAGTAGTGCAAAGATGCAACATACTAGAGGAAATCATGGCAATCATGTCATGTGAGCAAATAATAGGCATAGGCAATGCACATGACATATCGCAAGCACGAACACAAAGAAAGATCATAGTATAATCATAGGCATGGGGCACAAAGCAAGCATGGCAATAACAAGTGATATCTCCACCACGCTTGCAAATACACATACAAGTACTAGAATCAATCATCATGTGTAATGCAAAGCATGGGTCACAAATGCATGGCAAAGGCATAGGAATGAGCATATCATGCAAAGTGAACATGGCAAGATGGACATATAATATGTAATGGACAATAACCCATAACCATGTGAGGGTCATGTAGAATGAATGCGCGAAGACTTAGAGTGAAGAGAGCGGTGGGAAAGGAAATCCATGGTATCCCAAGTCATCATTGCTCTCTAGAGCTCATTTTGTCAACTCGTGGGATTGCGAGGTTGACAAGTATTCATGGGTACCTACATAACAAATACACAACTGAAAGAAATTGTGTGTGTGGTAAATGTACACATCATCCATCATGATGTGTATGTGCACGTGAGTGTTAGCACAATATAAGCATCGCTCAAAGAAATTTGATGCATGGTATAAGAACATGTCATCCATCATGAAAGAATAGTTATTGTGTATGACACGATGGGGATGCAAATTTAACATACAAGTATATGGCACATCCATAGCATGTTTATTCATGGGAAGCATATTGTGCACACAAGTAGTGGGATCATGCAATGGATGGGATGAATCAAAATCTCCTAAAATGTATGAGGAATCTATGGGGGTCTCCTCATGAGCAATATTGGAAACATCATATGGAGAAAATGGACAACATCCAAAACAATGCATATCCGAAGTTAGGTGGTCATGGCATGGCATATGAGATAAATGATGCAAAAGGAGCATATCAATATCATCACAAGAAAAACAAATGCCAATAACCATGGGCTTGTCATCTATGCCATAAGTGCAAACTGGGTTTATTTTAATGGCATATGCATAGTCACTACGATGAGATTGTAAATATGACATATGGTTGATCTCATGCATAGCATATGACAAGTCAAGCTGGTTGTCAAACATGATGTGACCTAGAGAATTGTCACAAGAAATCCTATGTAACATGGCATCACAACTAGGCAACTCAACATGTTCATCATCATATTCATCATAAATTGGTAAGTCAAGACATGAGGAAGTCGCACTAGCATGAAGCATGGAAATAGGTTGATCAACATCATGCAAGCAATCGATATCAAGAATGTCCACTAGTGGGACTAGAGCATCACCTTCACCTATCATACCTTGTTCATTCCACTCAAGTGGTGTAGGTGAGGTGGCAAAGACCAAATGGTGGTCATCTTCATCTTGATGGAACCATGTGGGGGTGCATCATATTCCACCATGGCCATCGTCTTGTCCAAAGGAAGGACGCAGTCGTCGCGAATCGGTGCGTCATCATATATGGGACCTAGCACCAAATGAGAAGACACAATAGAGGTAGAGGTCAAGTTGTTAGAAATGCAAATGGCCTCACGAGACCTATCAACTATCTCACTCTGTCTATGTGGTGGTTCACTCACTCCCTCAAAATAGGTGCACTCAAAGTCACATATGGTGGAGTCACTCATCTCACTCAAGTGGTGGGGGTTGTGGCTCTCCTCACATGAGAATTGTGTCAGCACATCATGTATGGGGCTAGTGGTGAAGTCACTCGTACTCTCAATATGGTGGCACAAGTCACTCAAGTCAGCATACGTCGCTGTGGTCGAGGTGAAATATTCAACCATCTCATCGCCGTCACCATGGATGAAGGCCGAAGATGGCACATCATCACTCTCCTCCATGACCGAATGGAAAATCCCATGCTCGATCATCTCCTCATCGTCACCATGGATGAAGGCCGAAGATGGCACATCATCACTCTCACCTCCTAAGATGGAAGCATCAGCCTTGCTCGTCACCAAGTCGCTCGCCTCCAAAGCTTGGTCCTTGAAGGTCTCCGTAGTCGTACTCGTCGCTGCACCATCTTGAAAAAGATCCGTGGAGGACTCGGCGTCATCAATGCCACAAAGAGGGATGGCGGTGAAGTCGAACTTGGGAGCATCGTCTTGGAGCTCATTGGGCTTGGACATCTTGGTGGTACTAGCCTCATGCTCATCGTCTTTGAGCTTGGTCTTCGAGAAGTGTGCTTGGGGTGGAGAAGCCTTGGCCTTCATGAGTTCTTGTTCCGCCTTGAGAGCACCAATGTAGTTGTCACCGAGGGACTTGTAGTTCTCGAGGAAGATAGTCTTGGAGATGTCGTTGTTCAATCCCATCATGAAGTGGAACTTCATTGACATGGGGTCGTCCACGCCGGCTCGTCGCAAGGCATGCTTCATCTCCTTGAAGTACTCGTCGATGGACTTGGATCCTTGGGTGGTGTTCTCCAATTGGCGTGGAAGTTGTTCCATGTAGGTTGGAGGCACAAAATCACGCCGCAAAGCTCTCTTCGTCTTGGGCCAACTCATGGCATAGCTCTCCGAAGGTGTGTGAAACCACCATGTGGACGTGTAGTCGTGGAAGTTCATTGTGGCGCACTTCACTTGATCTTCGGGAGGAACTTGATGTAGCTTGAGGTAGTCGTCCATTAGGCGTTCCCACTCGAGATACTCCTCGGGTTCTTGAGTTCCATAGAAAGGAATCTCGTGGTCGGTGTCGAGGTCGTAGTAGCTCGTGGAAGTCACAGACTTGAGCTTGGGGAGCTTCTCTTGGGCGTAGTCTTGAGGTTCTTGTTGGCAAAGATGTCGTATGTCCGTAGGCGAAGATGCCTTGAAGTCGCTTGGCGAAGATGCCAAGGGAGATGGTGCAGTCGTTGAGCGGTTGTTGGTGTTGAGCTTTTGACCTTCACGTTCTTGTTGGTGATGGTGTTGATGCCGATGTGACCTTGCCGGAGATGGTAGCTCGGAAGCACGTGCACTTGAGCGTCTTCTCGAAGATGAGGAAGATCACTTGTAGGACTTGATGAGGGCTTTGATCTCCTCCATTTGAGCTTGCATCTTGGCGTCGGTGGAGTTTTTCGTGTTGTTGTTGTAGACCGAAGGTGAAATGCCTTGCCTATCCATCACAAGACTCGAGTAGAGGTGAGTAGGAAATGAGATAAACAATACCAAGTTACCTTTTCCCAAAGTTGAGGATGTATCCCGCTTCACTCAATGTGAGATGAAAGAATAGTGGAATTGGTACCGGACTTGTTCACTCACACCTATCAAGTAAAGCTTATGGAGTAGCTCGGTGAGGATAGTGGCACAAAAATTTAATGCAAAATGTTAGCAAGAGTCAATAATGTTGAAAGAGATTCAAAAATTCGCAAGTGAAACAAGTAGACCAATAGCAATATGTGGCACATGGAAACACACACACGGATAGATAAATGGGGTCGTGCAACCAAGGAATGAGAACAAAATGTGGAATCCACAAAAAATGCTCGTGTCACACAACTCAAGGGAGACGCTAGCACGATTGCTCAATAGGCGGATACGACACTTGTGCACAACCTATAAGATGAAAAATGGATAAACTTTCTATCCCAAGTATGCTATGTATGTATGGTTCCCGGTGTTTGATCCAAGATTATCTAGTATGATATATTGTAATGCACTATGATGTTATGGCTCTTGCTTACAAGCTCTTTGCTCTTTCTCTTTTACTTAAAAGCTTTATTCTCTTCTTCTTTTTTGTATGGCCGCAATGCACAAACCAAGATAGCAAATGTGTATATGCGGGAACAATCTTGTGACACAAGAGATGATATGGTATGAAGATACCAATATGATATGGTATGTATGCAATGGAAGGTGTAGACCAATGATCACTAATGTGCACAAGTAACGTTGCCGGCAATACTCAAATGGCTAGTCTCGATAGGCAAGTGATGCAAAATGGGCTAGGGGTTAACAATGCAATTGCAAGTGGAATATACAATGGAGGGATACCACGATACCAAGATGATATGGAGGTTACCATCGAAGGTTTCTCGTTTGTAAGCCACGGACGGATGATGGTGAAGTGGTGAAAGTCGATGATGACCTCGTAGCGATGATGAGTGGCGGTGTTCTTGATGGAGATACCAAGATGATGGAGACTCTTCCCTAAGTAGCCGAAACACCTTAGGAAACGGTAAAACCGCGAACTCAAAATCTCAAATGTCAAATGTCAAATGGTAGTAGCAGGAATGCGGTGGTGGTTTTGCGGAAGCTCAATGGGATTGCGGAAATGCAATGATGGGGTTTGGAGAACGCAATGCGGAAGTCGAGGGTAAGGTGGTGGACTATACACGGTGTCGAAGTTGTAAGCACGGTCCCTAAGTAGCCGAAACACCTTAGGAGACACAACTCACAACACAAACAAAATTGGGTTAAGTTGGGGTGGCGAAAGTGTATGGTGGACAAGCCTATGCAGAAGTTATGGTGGTGGTTGATGAAGAAGCAACCGTCCCTAAGTAGCCGAAACACCTTAGGAGACTCGAATCACAACTCAAACAACCACAAATGCTAAGGGGAACAAAATGTGTTAAGTTGCGAAAATTGGTGGTGTTTATGCGGAAGTTATGGTGGAAGCCCTAGGCAAATATGCCAAAGTGCCAAAAATTTGATGGAGTCAATTGGTGATGTAACCTATCTAAATGGAAAGAGGATGTCAATAGCTACTCAGCGAGCTAAAGAACGCGAAAATCGGACTCCGGATGTGAAAGTTACGGTCAAAACGGTGAAACACGGGAGGCTGATGCTCCAGGGGTCGGACATCCGGGGTCAGGGCCGGATATCCGGGACCTGATGTCCAGAAACTTGCGCGATTTTGCGCTCCAGGAGCCGGATGTCTGACTTGGGGCCCGGATGTCCGTCCAGATAGCCCGGATGTCCGGCTTGAGGCCCGGATGTCCGGCCCGACGATTCCAGATCGGGATTTTGACTTCGAAACTCGATTTGGGGGCGGAAATAGATGATTTCAAGGGCAAAATTGGAGAGATTTCATGGATGGAAGGTTGGGAAACTTGGGGAAATGCTAGATCCACTCGAAACCAAGCAAATCCATGGATCAAATCCAACAAAACATCATCAAACCAACAAATCACAAAAAAAATTGGGGGCTATTTTTGGTGGCGAATTTTCGAAATTGGACAAAATCAACAAAACTAGGCAAGAAAACAAAGGGGTAGGGGCTCCAAATTCGTGATCAACCTTACTCTGATCCAAGAACATGTAGGGTGGAACCCTATACGGCCGATCTTTCACGAAAGGAGCGGATCCCAACTAAGAACACGATGAACACCGGGGAAGAACGGAGGGACATCACAAGGGGAAACACTCAAGAACAAGTCCAATCACACATCCACTAGACAATCAAACACATAAGATCCACAAGGTACATGAACAACAAAGGGAAAGATACAAGGTAAGGTTCATCTCCATGAGGAGGTCTTGAAGGGGGCACCCAAGAGGGTGTCTTGAATCCAAGGTGATCTTGAAGGGGGCCACCCAAGAGGGTGTCTTGAATCCAAGGTGATCTCCTCCGTAGAGGGGCCGCGGTCTCTCTCGTGGAGTAGATCCGTAATGGATGAGCAAAGCTCTATCTCAAATGAGCTAATCCTTTGCTAACCCTAAAACGTAGGTGGAGGGGGAGTATATATAGTCTAAGGGGCGAAGGGGTACATGCGCTTCGGCCCAAATGGACTGCACGCAGGCAGGGGGAGGCCGGATGTCTGGGCGTCGGCCGGATGTCCGGGGCTTCGTGATGGGCCGGATGTCCGGGCTAGGGTGGCTGGATGTCCAGGCTAGCGTGGATGGCCTCGGTGTTCTCTGGATAGAGGGTGCCGGATGTCCGGGCTGGAAGCCGGATGTCCGGCGGCTCGGGAAGAGCCGGATGTCCGGGCCCTTGGCCGGATGTCCGGGCTGGCGTGGTCCAGCTTCGGTGGTGTTCTGTGATGGACGCCGGATTTCCGGTGGTCGGGCCGGATGTCCGGGCAGGGGCCGGATGTCCGGGACCTGGGGACTTCTCCGGTTTCTTCCGTCGTCGCTTCCACGCTTCCCTCGCAAATGGTGTAGTTGTTCCTTGGCGCTTGCACTCCTCCTCGTCGTCCGTAGTGTTCCGACAATACCTATTCATGCACACGAGTGGAGTGCCAAGTAGTATACCATCCTCGAAGGTGTCAAGTGAGCACGTGTAAAGGAGATGATTCACCTTTGTGTATGTGAAGTAGATGTCGCACGTGTCAGTCGCCAAACGGACTCTTGACATGGTGATGTCCATAGGATGCTCCGCATCACCAACCCTGATAAGATCAAGGCTATCGAGCAGATTCAGGCACCTAAGATAGTTAAGGATGTAAGGCTTTTGACAGGGTGCGTTGTCGTGCTTAGCAGATTCATCTCCAAGTCTGCCGAGCGCGCCTTGCCGTTCTTCAAGATCTTGAAGAAGGCAGTACCCATGAAGTGGACCCCGGAAGCAGATACATCACTGCAAGATTTGAAGACCTACTTGTTCTCTGTACCCACTTTGGTTGCTCCTAAACCACAAGAGTCGTTGTTGCTATATCTAGAGGCAACTAATCAAGTGGTTAGTGCAGCACTAGTGGCACAGCGGGAACTAGAGGAAGCAGCAACCTCAGCTAGTGTCCCTTCCAGGGGGAGAGTGAGATAGGCCCGACAAGGCCAGATATGGATCAGGACAAAGAAGAGCGCGGCAGCGGAGACCACCCTAAGGACGCGGCAAGGAAGAAAGTGGTGCAGTGCCCAGTGTACTTCGTCAGCTCCCTATTGCAGGGGACTAGATCCAGGTACTCTCGTGTGCAAAATTTGAGTTTTGGCCTTGTCATGTCCTCAAGGAACGCCACTACTTCCAAGCCCATGAGATCATGGTTGTCACCCACTTTCCTTTGCAAAGGATACTCCGAAACCTTGAGGATACCGAAAGAATAGTGGAGTGGGCATTGGAGTTATCCAGCTTTTGCCTGATATTTGAAAGCACATCAACAATTCAGAGCAGGGCATTGGCAGAGTTTATTGCAGAATAGATGCCAACCCCTTATGAAGAAGTGCTGGAAACAGTTATTCCCGGCAAGGAAGCACCCCAAGAATGGACCGTGTATTTCGACAGTGCCTTCTCCCTACAAGGTGAAGGGGCTGGCGTGCTTCTCGTTGCTCCCACTGGAGAGCATGTGAAGTACGTCATCCAGATGCATTTTCCCCGGGAGGAGGCGACCAACAATACGGCAGAGTAAGAAGTGCTCCTTGCCAGGCTTAGGATTGCCACTAAATTGGGAATCAAGAAGCTGATCATTCGAGGAGATTCACAACTTGTGGTGAGACAAGTCAACAAGGATTACCAAAGCCCATTGATGGAGGCGTACGTTGACGAAGTGAGAAGGCTGGAGGAGCGCTTTGGCGGATTGCAAACAGAGCACGTACCTCGTGCGGAAAACAGCATTGCTGATCATCTGTCAAAGTGTGCTGCGCAAAAGATTCCTGTGGAACCAGGAACTTTTGTTCTCCATCTTACTCAGCCCTCCGTATCCCCAGCAACAATGGCTCGGAAGAGGAGGAAACTGGACTCAGGTAAGCTGCTCCCGATAGAGCCTCTCGGGGCTCCTGGCAGGGACCCTGCCGGAAACAACTCACCTTCGATTGCCGGACTGCACCCTCCTGCCGAGCCATTGTTCCTCGCAGTTGAGGAACGCGCCCCCGCGAATGAGGAGGTGCCGCTAGTCCTTGTTGCTGAGCCCCAGGCTCCAAGTTGGGAAGGCACATAGTCCACTTCCTCCAAACCGGAGAACTTCCCGGAGAGCAAGAAAGAAGCCGAAAGAGTAGCCCGGAGGGGCCAGTATGTATCAGTTTGTCGATGACACACTATACGAAAGAAGGCCCAACGGTGTGAAATGGAAGTGCATTTGCCGGGAAGAAGGAAAGGAACTGCTGGCAGAAATACACAAAGGCATGTGCGGCTCCCACATTGGATCAAGGGCGTTGGTTGGGGAAGCATTCCGGCAAGGATTATATTGGCCCACAGCCCTCCAAGATGTGGTCGAGCTAGTCACCAAGTGTGAAGCCTGCCAGTTCCATTCCAAGAACATCCATCTGCCTGCCCAAGCTCTTCAGACAATCCCTTTGTCATGGCCGTTTTCGGTCTGGGGGCTCGATATCCTAGGCCCGTTCCCACGAGCTATCGAGGGCTTTGAATTCTGGTTTGTTGCCATCGACAAGTTTACAAAGTGGCCGGAAGTAGAAGCAGTGAGAAAGGTGAGTCCTCAGTCAGCTATCAAGTTCTTGAAAGGATTGGTGTGCCGCTTCAGGGTTCCTGCCCGGATCATCACCGACAACGGCACCCATTTCACGAGTCGTGCCTTCATGCAATATGTTCATGCCCTTGGAAGCAAGATCTCATTTGCCTCTTTTGCACATCCCAGAAGCAATGGACAAGCTGAGAGGGCGAATGCTGAAGTGTTGCGAGGACTCAAGACGAGAACATATGATAAGCTGCAGAAGTGCGGCAAACGATGGATCGACGAGCTGTCGGTGGTTCTTTGGTCCCTCGGAACGACACCAAATTGAGCTACCGGGAAGACTCCCTTCTCCCTAGTCTATGGGGCAGAAGCAGTTATCCCCACAAAACTCATTTACGGGTCACCTCGAGTGCTTGCCTACGATGAAATAGCGCAGGATCAGCACTGGTGTGACAACGCTCTGCTTCTCGAGGAGAACCGTGTGGCACCCCGGCTCAGAGCAACCGTCTTACCTTGCATTGCCAGCCCAGAGATAAAGTCTTCTGGCAACACACAGCAACTTGGTATAGAAAACAACTGCTTTATTGATGCTAGCGGAAACATAGGCTTGATATTACATCAAGTAGCGAGGCCAAGCGGCACACACGGTGCGGCTGAACAATATGTACATTATTTAATGAACATGAGAGTGCCTCGATCACGATAACTATGAGGCAGAGGAACGACGACGAAGTGGAACTCCATAGCACAGGGACACCGATGTGGACATGATCTAGACACGGGAAGCACTCCGATCCGATACGACTTTCCTGAAATCTGCCATGACACGCCAGGTCAGTACATTGATTGTACTTGCAAGCTCACAACAAACATAAGCATAATGGCAAACAATATCATGACAATTAATCAGGTTAATGCAATGCAAATCATACTACTAATGCGGTGAGATTAACTTATGCACCGAGTCACTCGGACTCTCTTACCAGACGGGTTACCTCGTAACAGAACAGTGATCATACCTGGCTCACAAATGAAACCAACACTTTGGTTCCCACCACGATCATCTTCATGATCTCTCAAATCATCACATAAGCAGTGCCAAACAATAAACATTTAGTGTGCAAGATTACTTATTAATATTGATCCATGGTGTGACTTACTCACGATGTCCGTAACCGAGGATGCGGCTATCGATAGATTAATTACACTCTATAGAGGTAGCGCACTTTACGCACACCACGGAATCCATGGCCTCGTCTTTCCATTCGGGTGGACGAATGGCATTCCAGCGAAACCCTCCCATTGCCATGACACTCTCCCGGCCACTCCGACTAACTCCCCACTAGGCTAAGTCATGGGTGGCCCCGTGCCTACCAAAGGCATCAACGCCACTATCGTGGCAAGAACGGTCCCAAACGGGGACAAGGTACCATAACAACAATCGGGCACACAAGGTTATGTCTGCTTACTGGCCAGGGTACTGCAAGCCCATAACCTTCCCTCGTTGGAGGTACCGACCAGAGGCATGACAACAGACCGAATCAAGACCTTCTCATAAAGGCAAATGTGGTCGCACTGGGAAAAACTCGATTCAGTGGCACCATGACTCGATCAACATTATGTTCAAGTTGAATTATCTTCAGTTTTAACTTAAAATAAAATAACTTGAGTCACCATGTGCCATGCAACTATTTGACATGCAAAAAATACCACTCAAAGTAAGCAGATCAACATCATCAAAGTTTCATTCTTGCACTACTCATCATTAAACTTTACTGGTTTTTAGCACTCATCATTTTAGTTATACCATAATATATTAAAATCAATTTATCACATAAACAAACTACCATTATTCATAAAAGCATAATCACACAATAAAATTTTCTTCTACTATCTTGAACTAGCTCATGCATTCAACCATTACCATAACAAATCATTTCAAGCATGATAAAATAACTAGCACTAAGAAATATTCATTTAAATAATTAAATGCATGAAAATAACTCATATTCAAGTTGGAAAAATCATAGATACTGAAATGACACCATACAAATGTTGGTGTGGCTTCCCTTAATGCAGAAGAGGTTCACACTCCTCCCGGTTATCTTCAAGACAAGCTTCTCCCTCTGAAAATATTTAAAAATAGCAGAATAAAATACCAAGGACCACTTTGAAAATCACCAAAAATTGCAGAAAGCAAGGAAAAATCTCGGTTTTGGTGTGCTGCTAGAACTTCTCAAAACAAACACAATGCAAAAAGAATCAACTCATTTGGACTTATGGTTTAAGAGTTATGGCTAGTCAAAGTTCCTGGTCAAATATTTGAATTAAATTATAATTAAAAAGAAAACCATGGGGTGACGTCGATGGCGTATTTCCACTCGTACCGCTTCGGGCGCAAGTGGAGAGACTGACAGCGGGCCCCACCGGTCAGGTGTGGAGAGAGGGGGAGAGAGACAGAGCAGAGGCGGCGCTTCGCCGGAGCTCACGCCGACAAGGAGGGGTTCTTGGCTGGTTCTAGAGGTATAGAAAGAGAGGGGGTCGAGGCGCACCTGCTTGTACCCGTGGCTCGACGAGAGACGGCCGGAGCAGCTCAGAATCAGTCTCCAAAGCGGCGGCTCCGGTCGGGTCTCGCCGGAGAAGAGGAATAAGACGGAGAGGGGCGGTTCCAGGGGCTCCAGCAACGTTAGTAGGAACCACTTGACCACCAAGGAGGCGTCGGAGGAGTCAGTGGGGCTCGACGTGGAGTGGAGCGATGTGATGCCCCCGGACTGATGCTCCAGATGCCTTCCATTTTTTTCATTGTTATTGTTTGTTTCTTTTGTTTGTTGCATTTTCATAATTATTTTGCATATTTCATTCCTCTATATTGATGCCATGATCATGTTGAATGTCATTGCCATATTTTGCTTCTTGCATCATGTTCATCTTTTATTATATTGCATTGTGCCATCCTTGTTTGTTGCCATGGTCGCCTCACTTGCCTTGTTCTATGCTTCATGTGTGATGTGCCTCTTGTCATTTTATTGCATTTTATCAAGGTCATCGTGTGGGTTGCTTTCTTCATGTTGATGTGTTGGTTGTGGGCTCTCCATCTTCCCTTCCTCCTCCTATGGTTATTGGCATCTTCATCTTTTCTTCAAGGCCCTTCTCCAAGTGCAAATCATTTCACTTCTTCCTTTCTTTCAAATTCCACCCATTTATGCAACTGTCTTTTTCCTTCCCCAAATAATGTTCATTATTTTCCTCTAAATATTACAGAATGTCCTTAACCCCTCTGTCAAATTTCATTTCATTTGGGATTGATTTGGTTGGAATCAAAGTTGCCTCAAGTTTGAATTTAATTCAAACTTGTGATAATTCTCTTTCTCTAAAAATGTCCAAAGCAATTTATTCAAATTCTGAAGAAATTCGGGACTCCAGGGATATTCTAATTTCTCTCTCAACCCTCCCATATGTTCATGTGCTTTTTGGTATTTACTTTTCCGTCTGAAGAAAAATAACAGAAAGGGAGAACCTTACCTCCCTCTCCCCAGCCAAGCCCACCTGGGCGCCTTGGCCCAGCAGCGCCTAGCCTCCAGGCGCAGCAGCAGCCCGGCATGGATCCTCCTCTGTTTCCAGCGTGGACACCCTGCACGGCCCCACTTGCATCGAGTCCCTCCTTACCTTTCTTCCTCCTCCACGCACATCCCTCCTCACAGTAAAAATTCCATGGCAAGAGGCACATGGCCACGGTGGCGAGCCAGCCGTGCCCACGCCCCCCTATAAAACCAGAGCCCCGTGCCCCAGGGTTTCCCTCTCTCCCTCTCCGCGCTACTGCCACCCAGTAGGTCCAAGCCATGCCACCATAGCCGTCGCCCCTTCCACCCAGAGAGCTTCCGAAGCACTCCCATGGCTCCGCCGCAGCCATAGCCCTCCTCCGTCGTTGTCTTTGCTCCTGGTCGGCTCCCAGACGGCGTCTTCTTCCACTACAAGCAGACCAGGAGCCAGATGGGGACAAGGGCGACGCAATCGTCTTCTTCCTCTACTTCGTCTTCTTCCCCTGCGGCCGATCTGCTTCTCCCTCTATTCCGGCCATCTCCGACCACCTCTCGGCAAGCCAAGCACACCAGCGTGTTTGTGGTGAGCACCCGATCCTCCTCATGCATTTGTCTTGCTCGTTTGTGTCTTGTCCCTCCCGATTCCTTCCCGGCCTCGCATGTTGCCGCGCGTCATTGTCGCCGGAGCTCCTCCGGTGGCCTCCTGCCTGTTTCCTTGCATTGCTAGGCTTAGGATCATCTATAGGTGCGTTTTTCTTCTAGCTAGTTATCCGTTTCACCCCGCCGTTCGCCGTGTTGGGTTGGCCTCTGCCGCCTCTGTCCTCCCGACGCTGGCGATGTCTCTATCGTTGTTCGGTGCAGTGAGTGGCACGCGGGAGTGCGGGTTTGTCCCGTGCATCGATCGCGCCCCTCCGCCATGGCTTTTGGTCGCCGGAGTTTCCTCCGACGAGCTCACACCTGTCCTGCTCGCACGCGCCGATGTGCTCCTCTATTCTCTGTGTGTGTGTTTCCTGCTTGTGCATGCCCGCTGGCTTCGTTACTCATGCCGCCCTTGCTGCACCTTCGCTGCGGGTCACCTGCCGCACCTCCACGCACACGCATCTGCACACGCGCACGGCCACGCTCGGTGGCGAGCCTGTGGCCCTGCTGCGTCTTGCCTCGCCGCCATGCCCGGGATGAGCTCAAGCTCGTGCTCGAGCCAATCTCCTGCAGCTGCTCCGCCTGCACGCGACCATCCCGGAACTGCACAAGCATCCAAAACGGCATGCCCGCCGCCGTTTTTTAGCCGTAGCCGCCGCTGCTGCTAGCCGCGAGCAACCACTAGAGTTCTGCGTCCTCTGTTCATCCATGGAGGTCCAGATCGGGCCTTCTATCTATTTAAGATATGCCATGCTCTACACTTTCACAAACACAATAGGCAGCCTGATTGGTCAACCCATCGCGCCAACACCCAGATGTCCAGGGATCGATTCCTAGTGAGCCCCAACTCTTTTTTCAGTGCATGCATATTTTCAGGGATGTCATTATTTTTGCAATGCCTATAACTAAATAACCGCGCATCCATTTAAAACATGTCATATATGTAAAATTCTCAGAATTTCATGTACTTTATAATATGTTGTTTTCATCCATGGTTAAAATGTTTAAACTTGCTATTTGTTTAAATTTGCATAAATGCCATGCTAAAATGGTTTATTTCATAACTAAATAACCGTAGCTCCAAATTAAATAAACTTGATATGTAATTGGGGTAGAAAAATGCATAGATTAACTTGGTGCACTTTATTTTGCTGTTTAACAACATTAAAATTGTGTATAGGGAAGAACAGTAGCAAATTCGAATTATGCATATGGGGATTTTCCGGAATTGTTGTTTGTTATTTCCAACCTCATTTAAACTTGCCTAGATAGGTAGTTTACATATGCTTCACCTCTTGCCATGTTTAACAACATTTAATATTGTTGTGTACATAAACGAGAGTGAACTAAATAATTTAATGTGGTGTTTCATCAATATGCAACTCGTTGCATATTGAGCTCCACTTAACTTGTAGTATTGTTTGTTGCACTTTGCCATGCCATGAGTCATTTAAATGGACATGCATCATACTTGGTTGACCATCATGTCATGTTTATGTGTTGTGTGTTTACCATGTTGTTTGCTTCTTTTCGGTTGTGCTCCTTCTCGATAGTTCTTGTTTCGTTGCGATTGTGAGGATTCGTTCAACTACGTGGCATCATCTTCTTCATGGACTCGTTCTTCTTCTTACCGGGATTTCAGGCAAGATGACCGTCACCTTAGATCTCACTACTATCTTTGCTATGCTAGTTTTCTCGATGCTATCGCTATGTCGCGCTACCTACCACTTGTTTATCAAGCCTCCCAAATTGCCATGTCAGCCTCTAACCTTTTCCACCATCCTAGCAAACCGTTGTTTGGCTATGTTACCGCTTTACTCAGCCCCTCTTGTAGCGTTGCTAGTTGCAGGTTGTTCCATGTTGGAACATGGACATCATGGATATCACAATATCTCTTATTTAATTAATGCACATATATACTTGGTAAAGGGTGGAAGGCTCGGCCTTAAGCCTGGTGTTTTGTTCCACTCTTGTCGCCCTAGTTTCCGTCATACTTGTGTTATGTTCCTTGATTTTGCGTCCCTGACATGGTGAGGGTTTATGGGCCCCTCTTGACAGTTCGCTTTGAATAAAACTCTTCCAGCAAGGCCCAACATTGGTTTTAACATTTGCCATAATAATATTGAACTCAATAATTAATTGTCATAGGGTATCATGAACCCGAGGATTCTTTTCTAGATACAAGGGGGCCAGTGCTAATGGTGTTTGTCCCAAACTAGAGTCACTTGAGGTGCCACCCCTTCACCTGGGATCTTCGGTTGCCGTACGTAGTGTTCATCCGGTCGTGGCCTGAGACGAGATACGTGCGGCTACTATCAGGGTGTCGACGCACCGAGAGGTCTTGCTGGACTTGTTTTACCATTGTCGAAATGTCTTGTGCACCGGGATTCTGAGTCTGATCGGAGGGTCCCGCGATGGAGGATTGTCTCTGCGGATCATGAGCTTGTCATGGGCTAAGTTGGGACACCCCTGCAGGGTTTAAACTTTCGAGAGTCGTGCCCGTGGTTATGTGGAAGATGGGAATTTGTTAATATCCGGTTGTAGAGGACTTGAAGTAAACTCAATTAAAATACACCAACCGCGTGCGTAACCGTGACTATCTCTTTTCGGGGAAGTTCGAGAGGAGAACACGGTTGGGTTATGTTTGAACATAAGTAGTTCCGGATCACTTATCGATCATTACTAGTTTGCGACCGTTTGCGTAGTTTCTCATCTTACTCTTGTACTCGTAAGTTAGCCACCATACATTGCTTAGCCGCTGCTGCAACCTCACCACTTACCCTTTCCTACACATTAAGCTTTGCTAGTCTTTATACCCATGGTAATGGGGTTGCCGAGTCCTCGTGGCTCACATATTACTACAACAACAGTTGCTGGTGCAGGTAATGTGATGATCATGACGTGAGAGCGATGTTTACTTGTTTTGAAGTTCTTCTCCTGCTTCTTCTACGATTGAGGGATAGCTTCCTGGTCGGCAGCCTAGGTTAGCAGGGTGGACATTGTTTGAGTTTCTGTTTGTGTTTCATCCGTAGTCGGATGTTGTTCTCATGTATGAAATTTGATGTATTCTTGATGCATTTGTATGTCAGGACCCGGATCCTAAGTCACACCGATCTAGCATTTACACATCATATCACTATGCGGCCTCACGCACGGTATTCCCACGGGTGCCACCTTACCTGGCCCGGGACCGTTTGCGTCTTTTGGCTCACGTATATGATAGTGTCGCTAGCATCCATATGACAAAGAACCCGAGCCGACATGACTAGTCGTAAACCCAAAGTGGCACTAACATACAGGGACAGGCATACATGACCCAACAACGAACGTGTCGGTCATTAGCGAGTGAATCTGGGCTGTAGCAGCTGGGCTAATAGGACTCTAGAGAATCTGGGCTGTAGCAGGCTAACAGGACTCCGGTAGACACCGCGTAACATTTCCCCGAAGGGACAGACACAAGAACGAAGAAGGACACATGCTGGCCAGCCTAGGTGTTCCGGAGCAGTAGCAAGGTACCATGGCTTAGTGGAAGCACTAGGAGACATTTCCCGATAAGAGAGGCTACCAAGGATAAACAACTAGGTTGTCGGATCCCACACATACCAAGCATTTCAAATCATACACACAATATGCTCGACATGTGCAAATACAACATGGCATCACAACAAAACTCTACAACTCAAAGTATTTATTCATTAGGCTCCGAAGAGCCAGATACTACAAACATGGGTCTGATGACCCAGCATTCAAGTCATACAAGCAACAAGCACATGCGGAAGCTTAACCTGTCTGAGTACAGACAACTACAAATGAAAAGGCTGAGAAGCCTGACTATCTACAAGACACTGCCAATGGCACAAGATCGTAGCTGAGGTAACAAGCTAAACGTCGAAGTCCACGCGTAACTACTAGCCAGACTGAAGTCTCTCTGCAAAAACATAAATTAAGCACACGTGAGTACAAATGTACCCAGCAAGACTTACATCAGAACTAGCTACATATGCATCAGTATCAACAAAGGGGTGGTGGAGTTTAACTGCAGCAAGCCAGCTTTGACTCAGTGGCTATCCTGAACTATGACTGCAAGTAACACTTTGAGGTGGCGCACACGAGTCTACTTATTCACCACATCAATAAACCACTATGGATCGCTCCTGTCTTCCTACGAGAACGCCATCCATAGCACTCACGCTTATCTTATGCATTTTAGAGTATCCACTTTCACTTGTCTATGAACTGTACAGGCAACTCAGAAGTCCTATACCGCGGACGCGGCTATTCGAACAGATGATGTTAACCCTGCAGGGGTGTACTTCTTCACACACGCTCTCACCACTTATCGCCTTTACACGACATGTACTTGGCAACCTTCAAGCGGAAGCCCAGCAAGGGTGTCGGCCACGACCTGACTAACCACACAAGTCCCTAGTCCAGGTTTATCCCTATTCAGGTTCCATCTGCATGGAGTCTGGCCGAGGTTTCCACATACGGCCCCGAACGATGTGTGCAGGGTTCCCGGGTCACCAAACGGGCGACTCGGTACACCGGGCCACGTGCCTACCGCATCACAGCGCACCCCTCGGGTCAGCGCTGCGCACGGCCTCCAGCATACTACAAACACCAGAAACTACTTGCAACTCCTGGACAGAGGACAAGGGTGGTTAATAAGTCGAGAGAGTCAATTAAGGATCCCAATGTGTGGTAGTAGCTGTTCATGGATCACAAACACAGAACTCAGTTCCTGAGGACGGTTTCAATGAGACAACCCACCATGTACTCCTACATGGCCTCTCACCACTACCTTTACCAAATCGTGTTCACACACTTAGCTCACACATAGTAGGACATGTTCATCACCATTCCAATTCATCCCCGATGAATCAGACCTGACTCAACTCTAAGCAGTAGCAGGCATGACAAACAAGCATGAATGAGTAGGCACATCAGGGCTCAAACAACTCCTACCCATGCTAGTGGGTTTCATCTATTTACTGTGGCAATGGCAGGTCATGCAGAGGAAAGGGGTTCAACTACCGCAGCATGTAACAGATGAATCGTTGTTGTCCTAATGCAGTAAAAGAGAGCAGGAGCGAGAGAGTGGGATTGTATCGGAATGAACAAGGGGGTTTTGCTTGCCTGGCACTTCTGAAAATAGCATAGTTCTTCATCGGTGTCATCGATCTCATCGCCGGAACCACGTCTACTGAGAGGGGACAAATACCGACAACAGAGAAGGAACACAATCAATGCAATGCAGCAATATGATGCGTGATCATGACATGGAAATATGTTGTGGTTGGTCTAATGCAACTACAAACAGAGGGGTTTGAGTTGTTTTGAACCAAAGGTTCATCTTCAACCTGAAGTCATGGGTTCAAAAAGTGCATTATCATGTGTTGAACTAAACATAAAAGTTAAGTTGTTTAAACAGGAATGAAACTAGTACATATGGATAGATTGGATTTTTCTGATCATTTTTCATATATAAATCTTTGCATTTGGAGTTACAGATTAATTTCTATGATTTTTTGAAGTTAGCACTATTTTATGGAATTTCCTGAATAAGAATAAATCCAGAAAAGGCCATTACTGCGTCAGCACTACATCAGCAGGTCAACTGTGCGGTCCAGGTCAAACCTGATCAGTGGGACCCACTGGTCAGTGACACAGTTAGTTAACTAACTGATTAGGGTTAGTTTAGTGCTATGATAGGTTTGACCAAGGGGCGGGGCCCACATGTTAGTGACCCAGGGGGGTCAAATCCCTGGTTAACTAGGTCAAATTGCCGGCGTTTAGCCACCGGCGACGATTGGACGCGACAGAGGGTGTGGGTTTCGCACTCCGGCGACCAAAGGGGCGGCAGAGGACATTTACGCATAGCTGGAGGCGAGCCGCGTCGAGTGGTGGTGGTGGTGGTTGGGCTCGGGGTCGCCGGAACGACGCCGGCGACAAGCTTGGCGACTGCCGGAGTTCGGAAAAGCTCGAACTCGACGCTACGGTGCATGTGGAGGCGCGGGGCTAACTCCTACGAGGCCTAAGCGGTGCGGTGAGTGCATTGGGCAAGGTGGTGATGCCGTTGCGTGGCCGGAGCCACGTCGGCGGTGAGCTCAGGCGGCGGCGCGTGCAGGTGCGCTTCATATAGTCTCTACAGTGGACGACAGCGAGAACGGAGAGGGGAAGGAGAGGCAGAAGCTCACAGCAGTCACGGCGATGTAGGCAGTGGGGTCGAGGACGAGATGGAGCGAGCGGGCGGCTAAGTGGATCTCCGGAGATGGCGAGGCAAAGCGAGGTCGGTGCGGTGGCTCCGGGGCGAACGAGCGCTCGGGGCTCGATCTGCTCGACGAAGCGGACGATGGCGGAGCTTCTGGACACGGCGGGGCGACGAGGAGGCGACGGTGACCGCGGTTGCAACGGCGGTGCGGTTGCGACGGCGTCGGCCATGGTGGGGAGCGCGAAGGAGAGGTGCAGGGGCGAATGGGGGTGTCGGTGAGGTCGGGGCGGCATGCAGTGGGCATCCACGTGGCGAAGCGGCGTCCGGGGTGAGGCAGGCGAGCTGGGAGGTGCGTGGCGAGCTCGGGTGCGCCGGCGCTCACCTCCCTGCCTGCCTGGCGGGAGGAAGCAGCTGACTGGCATGGGCCAGCATAGTGCTGGGCTGCCAGGTGAGTTTGGCCAGGTAAGTCTCCTTTTTCTTTTATTTGTTTTTGGTTTCTATTATTTTGTAACTTTAGGGCTATATTAAAAATACCAAAACAATCTCAAAATTCATGAAACTGCTCAAGGCTGCTGTTTGGAATATTTCCAACAGTAAACATTTTAGTTCATGAATATTTGGACATTTAAAATATTATATAGCATTTAAATGCCCAAATGCAAATAGCAAATGATTTAATTCAGTGACCCAATGCTTTCCTAGAAAAATGTGAACCATTTTTGTCAGAGATTCTAGACCAAGGCAAAGATGATGAACATTTTTGAAGGGCATTTCAGCTTCATTGAAAAAGTATTTTAGTAACCCTAGTTGGATTAAGTGGTGCTGGGGGTTTCTGCCATCCCCATTTCAACTTTAATTGAAACTTAAACA
Source organism: Triticum aestivum (assembly GCF_018294505.1). NCBI lineage: Eukaryota > Viridiplantae > Streptophyta > Magnoliopsida > Poales > Poaceae > Triticum > Triticum aestivum. Next base: position 252,268,626 of record NC_057805.1, read on the forward strand.
TGATGCAACACAAGATGCTAGCACTAAGCATTACCAGAACTAGGGATGTGACAACTCACCCCCACTAAACAAGAATCTCGTCCCGAGATTCAAGCGTAGGGTAAAAAGGAAGAGGGGACTCGAACTATCACAATCTTCATGATCCAACTGTCCTCATCGAAGATATTGATTCATTGCATCATCTTGAACTTGACATCCTTGCTTTCGTGATCTTCACCCAACACGAGGACAGAAGAGCGAGATAACTCTACAGGGATGGATCATCTTAATGATCACAGGATCAACTCACGGAACGAGACGTAGAAACATCTCTTGAGCTGAGGGACAAAACACATATGAGGAGCGATGGAAAGAAGCAGGTGATGAAGGTTCAGATTAGTAGGCAACAATTCCATGCTTAGAAGATGGTGCATGGTTTCAAAGTAGCGAGGAGATAATCGCCATGATTCCATAACGGGACACCTTGGGGGGTACTCGTAGAAATATTCCCTTGAGTGGCAAAAAGAATTACTTTTGATATAGAAATCATTGAAACTCTCTAAACCAGCCCAAGGAAAATCACAAATGATCGTTTGAAGGAGTTCAGAGAAATGGCATACTCAGTTTGGAAAGAAAACTAGATTTACAAGACAACTCAGCAAGCGGAGAACACATTCCAGACGATGCCGAGGATATAACCCAGTGACTGAGTGTGCTCTCAAGAATTTGAGCATTTCCATATCCATCAAGGTTTGCCAACATCTTTGCCAAGATGTTGGTGACACCTCGTACTACCATGATGAATATCGGTGGAGGATGCAGATGCAAAGGGAGATAACACCTTCTTAGATTTTACCTTAGCGAGGCCAAGGAAACAAAATCTTGATGATCGATCGAGAGACATTTTGCACTCTACTTCTAATGTTCCCCTTGATGTGCTAGCGTAACCCATTTATAGATATGGTTTTGTATCTAGAACATCAAGTAAAAGGTCAGACTTCAGGAGCACAAGAATCCATAAGGAACAACTACTGGAGTAAATCCTACGAAATCCTTATGGGGAGGTGGCCAACTTCCTCAATCAAGATACTACAATAATAGGTCTTCCGGCTGGGTGTGTTGGCCACGACATCCACTTTACCGGTTATAGAGAGACCAATATTATAATTCTTGGAATATGTTCCAATCATCATATCTGCCTGAGATGCAGATCTGGTTGGTGTCATGATATTCCAGACTCATCAAGTCTAGAAAGGAAAATGAAAGTTTGCAACACAAATCGACGAGATGGCATTGCGAGATTCTCGGGGAGTGAACTACGATAGCAAGCTCCAAAACATGAGCTGGTTCTGCTACATACATGTGAACATGTTGTCCAAGACAAGCATGACCACATAGTAGTCTTACAATGAAACACTACCGAGTTCTGATTGGGAACCATCATTGCGGAGAGCGAAGTCCTGCGCATGTACCTTTGCGTCCTTAAGGATTAGCACTTAAGAACTTCTTTTCCTTGAACAAATCAATCAGTGGCTTGGTGCGCTAGGGATTCATATAGAATGTAGGTTGCAAGTATCCAGACCACAAAATACTTCGCACGTATGCATGACTGACTTGGGATGATTCGAGAGGAAGCGAAACAAAATTTCTCAAATTCACGGCGGCAACTTGCATCATATGCACGTGAATTAGAGGAAGTCACTTCTTCCATCAAAACATAAACTTCATGAGCTAGCACGAAGAAAATGCTTTCAAAAGTTTCCAACACTAACTTAGATGTTCAACATGAATCATGGACAAGATGAAAATGTTGTCAATGGGCTCAACAACAAACCATCCAGGCTTCCATATAGATGGAATTCCAAAATTAAGTGAACACGGTGATAGCATTGGTCAGACCAAAGGATGTAATGGTGTATGCTCGAGGGATCAACCACGAGTAAGACAACATTACGAACATCGTTGGTTCTGATTTGATTTGAGGATAGCCCACACTCAAATCAAAGATTGGATAAGACAATAACGCCGACAATTGATCACAAGGATCAATCGATGAAGATACCATCTTTCTTCAACAAACACACAACACAAGGATATCCCTGCCGAAATGACTAAGTGGGACAAGCTTTCATCTTCCAACTCTCCAAGTTGTTGTTTAGCTCAACCAACTAGTTCAGGGTATCCAACACAGAATCTTGGAGAATGGGTGATTTGGAGGAAACCAACATGATCACGAACTCAACATAATGGTCAGGTGACAACCTGGTTATACTTCTGAGAAGATATTCGGAAAATCACGAACCACCGATATGTTACTAAGCTCGAGAACAGTCTTGCTTTTCAGAGCAAGACGATATGATCAAATAAGCAAGGGATTGAATAATCCTAACCCATTGATCGAAGAGTGCACCAGAAATAAGGACTAAGTAGCACAATCTATCTTAGAATGGTGATTCAATAGCCAACACGCTATAGATGAGAATATCGTCCTTTAACTACCAAGCAACGGGGTTGCTAGGAGTATTGATTTCACACATCATAATTCACTTGTCGACATTCCGGTTGCGACAACATGAGACCGAGGAATGATAATGATCGTGAGAAGTATCACTGCGCCAAGAATTCATAAGAGGTGGTGCAATTCTCATGACATTCTTGACATAAGATAGTAATACTCCAAGGTAGAATAGAGCAAAAGCTGGACTGGCATTTTGATCTATGGAATACAACTACTTTGACCGAATCCTCAAAATGGATAAGGTACTCGAGTTTGTTTCTCCTAGTCATTCTGGAGTAGAATGTCTTGACAGACCACAAGAATATGAGGTATCGATGAGCATGAATGCATGACATGCTCTTGACTATCAAATGATAGACGGAGGTCAGAATACAACTAAAGATAACAACTCAAAGGAACATATAATTTTCTGAGTTGTGGATGCATAGATTAGTATGTCGAACAAGTTCAACATATTTCTTCTGGCTAACCCATGCGGAAGAGGAAGGACTGGCAGATTCACAATTTTTGAATGGAGAACTCATCAAGAGCACTCTTGTTGTGATCATTGGTTCAACGAGGAATTTCTGCCATAAGTAGTTCATGGTATTTGGAAGAGGAAAATACCACAGACCTCGAGGACTATCACAAAGGTTACTAATATCCTAAAGGAACTAGCAAACACTATCAACATGAAGTAAGTAGGGTGAATCTCGGGTTCAAGAACCCAGGAATAGAAAGCCTACTAATTAAATGGCATCACGGGATGATTTCGAGAATGATGGCCAGAATCATCACACTGGGAATAGAAAACATGGCTAGATTACTAGGTGGTTCTCTAAGACACCTAGGGTCATAATAATAACTCCAACATATATGTCGAGGTAATGGAGTACCTCAAATAAGCAATTAGTGTGGTTAATCTGGCCCAAAAGGATCATCAGGAATGGGAAGAAGGGATTTGCAAATGCATCAGACTATATAGAAACCTGGGATGACTCGGACAACATAATGACTGTAAATGCTCAAAGAAGATTTGAGACATCCTGCAAAACGGTGGTATAACCACTCAACATCACAATATCAAGGTTCCGAGACCAACTGTTAACACACAGAAGTAGTAGGAACTGAACTGAGACTTCAATCCATCAATCCTATAAGTCTATGGATTAGTAACATGTCATCCTGATAGATAGATGAGAAGGCCTAGTTCTTAATCCCCGTAGAAAATAAGAGGTTGACTAAGATCAGAAGGGCATAAGGTAAAGGAGTAAAAAGAGCCTTACGTTCCCTTCCACAATCAATTCCCTTATATAACTAAAGCATTTCTAGACTCAACTTCGACCAGTTTGGCTTGGTAATCCTACGGGCAGTCAGGCTCTGATACCAAAGCTGTCAGGACCCCGATCCTAAGTCACACCGATCTAGCATGTAACACATCATATCACTTTGTGGCCTCACGCACGGTATTCCAACGGGTGCCACCTTACCTGGCCCGGGACCGTTTGTGCCTTTTGGCTCACATATATGATAGTGTCACTAGCATCCATATGACAAAGAACCCGGGCCACATGACTAGTCGTAAACCCAAAGTGGCACTAACTTACAGGGACAGGCATACATGACTCAGCAACAAACGTGTCAGTCATCAGCGAGTGAATCCGGGCTGTAGCAGCTGGGCTAACAGGACTCCAGAGAATCCGGGCTGTAGCAGCCAAACATGACTCCGGTAGACACCGCATGACATTTCCCCGAAGGGACAGACACTGGAACAAAGAAGGACACATGCCGGCCAACCTAGGTGTTCCGGAGCAGTAGCAAGCTACCATGGCTTAGTGGAAGCACTAGGAGACATTTCCCGGTAAGAGAGGCTACCAAGGATAAACAACTAGGTTGTCGGATCCCACACATACCAAGCACTTCAAATCATACACACAATATGCTCGATATGTGCAAATACAACATGGCATCACAACAAAACTCTACAACTCAAAGTATTTATTCATTAGGCTCCGAAGAGCCAGATATTACAAACATGGGTCTGATGACCCAGCATTCAAGTCATACAAGCAACAAGCACATGCGGAAGCTTAACCTGTCTGAGTACAGACAGCTACAAATGAAAAGGCTGAGAAGCTTGACTATCTACAAGACCCTGTCAAGGGCACAAGATCGTAGCTGAGGTAACAAGCTAAACGTTGAAGTCCACGCGGAACTACTAGCGAGACTAAAGTCTCTCTGCAAAAACATAAATTAAGCAAACGTGAGTACAAATGTACCCAGCAAGACTTACATCAGAACTAGCTACATATGTGTAACGCCCGAGACCGACGCTTCAGATGCCTTCCATATATTTCGTGATCGCCGTGTGTTTCTTTTGCTTGCTCTATTTATTTTGCATTGCATCATGTCATCATGCCATCATGTCATTTAATTTTTAAAACTCAACTAAATAAATGGCATAGATTTTGATCTATTTAAATCGAGGGAAATGCACATGGTGATTTCTCTTTACAACATATAAAAATCTACCAATATTATTAGGGAGCTATATTAAAATATTCCATTAACTTTGGAATTAACCATAACACACTTGCAAAATAATTCCGTGCCTTTTCTGCTTCAAGTTTGGTCTCCAAACTTTGCCCTAAATTCTTTCTTCACTTTCCGGAGCTCCACCAAAAATCTCAACATTTTGGCCACTCCTAAACCTTGTCCTAGTTCAAATCATTTGTATTTAAATCAAATGAGTTTGAATTTAAATCTTTCAACCATGGCCTTTTCTAGTTTCTCGGAACAAGCACATTTTTGTGAGTCCGGGAAAATTACCCGCATGCGCAAATTCTTTCCCTAACCCTATCTTTCTTTTTCTTCTCTCTAATACTTTTCTGCTAAAAGGAAATAAGAGAGGGAGAAGAGAAGCCCAGCTGGCCACTTGTTCCTCCCAGCAGGCCGACCCATTTGCTCCTAGAGGCCAAGCCCCCGCTGCTAACCCTAGCCCGATGCCCTCACCTGATCTCCTCCTCTCCCACTCGTCCTCCCACACCGCCGCCACTAACACACGCAGCGCCCGAACCCGTCGCTCGCTAGCCACTCTCCCTCCTCTCGATCTCTCCCTCTCGCTTCCCTGCAGCGCCGCCATCTCTCTCTGACCCCTCGCTCTCACCCTCCCGTGCCCTCCCGTGCCGTCAAGAAGAGAGAAGGAGCGCTTGCGCCCGATCGCCGCCGTGCTCGTCCCCTGGCGCCGCTTCTGCAGTGCCTCGGTTGATCTCCGCCCTCGCGCAAGCCGCTCCAGCGCCGCCACCATCGTCGGAGATGGGCTCCCGCCGCCCAGATCTGCGTCTCGTCCTCGTCCACGCGGTTCCCCTCGCCATACCCCCCCGAGCAGGAGCTCCGCCTCCCCTGCTTCGTGCCAAGGCCGACGCCGGCCACTTCGTCCTTCGCCGCCCCATGGAGGCCTAAGCCGCCGACCTCGTCGGGCCTCCACCTCCATCCCGCGCCCGCATCCATGCTCTGGATCGAGAGGAGCTCGATCCCGAGCGCCTTCTGCCCGTCCATGCCGCCCATGAGCCCCGGCGCCCCCTTTGCTCTGTTGCACGCCCATGCCATTCCCACCGCTCAAGCTTTGCCTCGCACCCTGCTGCCTTCGGTCTCTATTGGTTTGTTTGGCCATCATGGACATGTTGATGCGGATGCCAATTACGACTACACCACGGTGATACATGAACGACTACACGGCTACGACAAGTGTACCTCTACTTCCTGGAATCGCTAAGTACCGCACCGAAACGCAAGTACAACAAGGAACCCGACTACTTCCACCACGACCGTGTACCACTACTTCCACTACCATCGCGAGAACGACTACTTCCAATACCGTCGCGACGTGAACAACTACTTCCCACGACGACCCGTGAACGACTACCTCCTCTACATCGTACCGAACTTGATCCGTTCCGAAATGCACGCTTCGAAGGTATAACCCCGAGACGACGCCCGTGAACGAATGCATGCTGTTGTATGAGATGCTCGTGTTTGCACCGTGTTCGAATTGTCGCTTGCACGGTCCTCCTCGGTTGCCATGCGTCGACCCGTGGGAACCCGGAATCCGGGAGCACCCCACCATCCTTGCATGACACGCTCACGCCCACTTCTTTTGCACCGGTATCTCCGGAGCTATCGGAACCGATATGTTGTCGTGGCATCATTTTCGGATTCGTTGCCGTGGCACCCCTTTCTTCCACCACGGTGACAAATGCTTCATAACATGCTCATGTCAACATTTCCATAAAATCGCCTAAAACTTGCATATGTCATCCGCATCATGATAATAACATTTAAAACGTTTAAAATTGTTGTTTGCTTTAAATTGCTAAATGACATGAGGATTTATCGGAACTGTTGTTTGATGTTTCGGCCTTATTTAAATTGCCTAAAATGTGTAGTTTACTTATGTCTCACCTCTTGCCACGTTAATCAACATTTAATATTGTTGGGTACATAAACGGGAGAGAACTAAATAATCGTATGTGGTGTTTCGTCAATATGCAACTTGTTGCATATTGAGCTCCACTTAATTTGTAGTATTGTTTGCTGCACTTTGCCATGCCATGCCTCATTAAACCGGACATGCATCATACTTGATTGTGCATCATGCCATGTTATGTGATGGTTGTTTACTATGTTGTTTGTTCTTTCCGGGTTGCTTCTCTCGTTAGCTTCGGTTTCGTTCCGGAGTTGTGAGGATTCGTTCGACTACGTCCGTTTGTCTTCTTCATGGACTCGTTCTTCTTCCTTGCGGGATCTCAGGCAAGATGACCATACCCTCGAAATCACTTCTATCTTTGCTTGCTAGTTGTTCGCTCTATCGCTATGTTGCGCTACTACCACTTGCTATATCATGCCTCCCATATTGCCATGTCAAGCCTCTAACCCACCTTTCCTAGCAAACCGTTGTTTGGCTATGTTTCCGCTTTTGCTCAGCCCCTCTTATAGCGTTGCTAGTTGCAGGTGAAGATGAAGATTGCTCCATGTTGGATTATGTTTATGTTGGGATATCACAATATCTCTTATATTATTAATGCATCTATATACTTGGTAAAGGGTGGAAGGCTCGGCCTTATGCCTGGTGTTTTGTTCCACTCTTGCCGCCCTAGTTTCCGTCATACCGGTGTTATGTTCCTTGATTTTGCGTTCCTTACGCGGTTGGGTGATTTATGGGACCCCCTTGACAGTTCGCTTTGAATAAAACTCCTCCAGCAAGGCCCAACCTTGGTTTTACCATTTGCCTCACCTATCCCTTTTCCCTTGGGTTCTGCAGACTCAAGGGTCATCTTTATTTTAGACCCCCCCGGGCCAGTGCTCCTTCGAGTGTTGGTCCGAACTGAGCTGCCTGCGGGGCCACCTCGGGGAAACTTGAGGCTGGTTTTACTCGTAGCTTGCTCATCCGGTGTGCCCTGAGAACGAGATATGTGCAGCTCCTATCGGGATTTGTCGGCACATTCGGGCGGCTTTGCTGGTCTTGTTTTACCATTGTCGAAATGTCTTGTAACCGGAATTCCGAGACTGATCGGGTCTTCCCGGGAGAAGGTTTATCCTTCGTTGACCGTGAGAGCTTATAATGGGCTAAGTTGGGACACCCCTGCAGGGTATTAACTTTCGAAAGCCGTGCCCGCGGTTATGTGGCAGATGGGAATTTGTTAATGTCCGGTTGTAGAGAACTTGACACTTGACTTAATTAAAACGCATCAACCGCGTGTGTAGCCGTGATGGTCTCTTTTCGGCGGAGTCCGGGAAGAGAACACGGCTTTTGGGTTATGTTTGACGTAAGTAGGAGTTCAGGATCACTTCTTGATCATTACTAGTTGACGACCGTTCCGTTGCTCCTCTTCTCGCTCTTATTTGCGTATGTTAGCCACCATATATGCTAGTGCTTGCTGCAGCTCCACCTCACTACCCTTTCCTACCCTTAAGCTTAAATAGTCTTGATCTCGCGGGTGTGAGATTGCTGAGTCCTCGTGACTCACAGATACTTCCAAAACAGTTGCAGGTGCCGATGATACCAGTGCAGGTGACGCAACCGAGCTCAAGTGGGAGTTCGACGAGGAACTTGGTCGTTACTATGTTTCGTTTCCTGTTGATCAGTAGTGGAGCCCAGTTGGGACGATCGGGGATCTAGCATTTGGGGTTGTCTTCTTTTTTTTGGTTCCGTAGTCGGACCTATGTGTGTACTCTGATTGATGTATGATTTATTTATGTATTGTGTGAAGTGGCGATTGTAAGCCAACTCTTTATCCCATTCTTGTTCATTACATGGGATTGTGTGAAGATGACCCTTCTTGCGACAAAACCACAATGCGGTTATGCCTCTAAGTCGTGCCTCGACACGTGGGAGATATAGCCGCATCGTGGGTGTTACAAGTTGGTAATCAGAGCCATCCCCGACTTAGGAGCCCCCTGCTTGATCGAATCGCTGGCGTTGTTGAGTCTAGAACAAAAATGTTTTGAGTCTTAGGATTATATATATCGGAGAGTAGGATTCTTTTTACTCCTCAGTCCCTTCGTCGCTCTGGTGAGGCCTCCTGACGTAGAAGTTTTGACTCTTCTCTCCTCAAATTTCACTAAAAAAAATTTAGGATCACGCGGGTATCTTGGAATCGTTCCGATGGTTTTGTGACGAGAACATTGTTCTTGGTGCCTCCTGACATTTAGGGGTTGTGGCAGTGTCCCGGGGAGTTGAGCTCCGAGGTGTTGTCGTCACAATTTTATCGTTGCAGTTCTGGAATACCTGAGTTTCGCCGACATCGAAAATCTCTTTTATGCAGTTGTTGGTGAGATCACCTCGACGCCACCCAGTACTGGGGCGGGAGTTCGGGAGTATTGCCATAACTCGTATAACGGATGCTTTTCGAAGGTTGAGGTAAATGATTTCCGAAGGTTTCTTGGTTATGTGTTGACGGATGGATACAGCTGGATCTAGGTATTGTTAGTTTGGGTGATATATTTTGTGTCCCCTGTATCCCCAACACCAGATTGCATAACCAGAAAGTTTCGGGAGTTTATAAGTGGGAATTCAAGTAGCTCCTAGGATATCTTTCCGACAGATGCATGATATGAGATTGGGGTTCGACGTCTAGTGGTCCGCCTTTCCACGGTTGGTTTTACAGTGGTCTCGTAGTGTCTTAAAGAGTCCTTGGCTATGCCAACTCGGGGATGCTTCGTATGTCATGTGCACTGCCTTGTACATGATGGTGCTGTACGATCGAGCCCGTGTGGGCCCCACCACGAAAACTTCGGACGAAATCTCTATCATATGTTTGTTCCGGCTTATTCCGCAAGCCAAATCCTTTGTTTTGTTTTAAATTGTGGTATTCGAGTTGCTTCATTGTCAAGTGTTGATTCCATACCTTATTCTAAGTGGTGTTCTCATATTTTTATGTGGATGCTAATCCTTCTTGATAATCAAGGTTGTCTTTTCAATCCTTTCCAAACGGTGTGCTTCTCTTCAAGTAAATCCGATCATTCCAACATTCGCAAGATCAATTCTAAGATTTTTCTCAACGGTGTTTATTCCATATGCCCCAAGTTGCCTTTGTTTTTCCCACCCTCCCACCCTTTTTCTTCAAGGACTCAGATTTCTTAATCAAGTATCATTTTTATTGATGCGAAGTCTCTCCATCCTTTTTTTCAATCAATGTTCTTATCCGGTGTTTTTCCATGAAGATTCTAACGGAGCTTCAAGTTTATTATTCTTCGTTCTTTTTCTTCTCCGATGGACTCAAGTCAAGCTTTCAGTGTTGATCGTATTCTTTTCCTCATTTCAAATGCTTTCTCATGTCGGTGCATCTCTTAATCATCCACCTTTTGCTATTCATGTTATCTGGAGTGCTGAAGATATCTCAGGAGATTCATGTTTTCATTCCTAATCCGTTCTAACTATTTCGAGGCTGTTACCTCATTCAAGCCATTTAATTCTACCGGCGCAATCTTTCTTTTAAATCATTCCAACGTTGTTTCTTTTGAGTGGGCCCTAACCCACAGGTCTTTTCCCAGGATCTTACCTGACTCTTCTAATTTTGCTGGAGTTATTCCCAAATTCTTTTCGAAGTTTGACGTAAGAATGAATTATCATCAGTCAAATGTCTTTCTCCAAGATCTTTCAAATTCTTTCATCGTTGGTTCATCATTTTTATTATCCATTGTTCCGGAGTGCCTCAATAATTCATGGTGGTGTTTCTCATCATGATTCTCAACATTTGAAGACCGAAGAAGGATTTCTCCTAAATCTTGGTCCGCTCTCTTAAAAATTTATAGTTCTAGCTTATGCCATCCTCTCATAATTGTTTCCAATCGTGCAATTCTTTTCTTACCCATCCGGAGCATTTCATGAGTTGTTTCATTTCTTGATCATCCAAAGGCCATCATTTCAGAAGATTTCTTCGTTCTAAGTTTTCAGCTTCATTCTCCAATTATTCTAAATTGAGGTCTCTTCGTTCATCTCCTTATTCTTCCGGTGCATCGTTCATGTATTCTCTAATCATCTCATGATCTCTTCGTTCTCGTGTATCAAATTCCCTCAAGTATCTTCATTCGTTCTCTAATTCTTACCGGTGATTCACCTCTTTACTTCGTTTTTTTCAATTCTCGCGGTGGTTCATTCAAGATTTCTCTTCCTTCGTTATCATATCAATTTATTCGTTGTTTCAATCCTACCGGTGGTTCGATGAAGACCTTCCCAAGTTTGCGCAATATCTATCTTAATCTTTTCTACGAGAATAAGTAGTATGAAAAATCCGTTGCTTGTCATCAATCTAAATTGGTGAAGGCTAAGCATAATGTAATTCTTATTCTTGTTTCATCCAAGTGATTAATTCCTTATTCCGGAGATTCATCAAAATTCTTGATCTCATTTGTTCATTTTTCTTTCCGGAGCTCCAAGTTATTTCAATTATATCATTTCAAAGCTTCATCTAATCATTGCAAGGCTTCTCCCGGAGTTCTTTTCAACTTTACCTTTCGTTTGATCATTCTTTTATTATCGGAGTTCTTCATGGAGGATCAACATGGTGGCTCATCAAGGATTCCTTTCATTCTTCAATTGTTCTTCAAGATTTCTCTCGGAGTCAAGATCCGTCTAGCTATACTCTAAAATAAACATGGTGCTCAACACATGTTTGTCTTGAGGAGTTCAAGCATTCTTCATCTCGCATTCCGAAGTGCAATTCTTTCTACCTTATCTTTTGAGGTGGTGCTATGTCATTCTGGATAATTTCCCTTCGAGTTCATGATTCACAAAGTTTTCAAGAGTGACATATTTAAATCCATCATTTTATCTTCGTTCAAGAGATCTTTTCAACCAATCAATCTTTTTGTTGGAGTTGTATTGGGTTATATTTCACCTATAGCCTTCTCTAAGGAATGTAGCTATTTGTGGTGGTTATCAATGATCAAATTTTCTCCTTCTCATCTTGGTGAAGAAGTTTTCTTCTCCTTGTTGATCTCAATCCAATCAACTGTTTCCGTAGTGGCAGAATTTTGCCTCTATCTTGAGAAGTTTTCTATAAGCCCACTACAAGCTTATTCATCTCGTTGTTGGTTTTTTTTCCAACAACTCTGTTCTAACCTTCTTGGAAGGGTGCTTTCCAAGATCATTGGTGGAAGAAGTTGGCATTTTTTTTTCTCCATTCTTTATTCCAAGGATCTATCTTCTATTATTTATTTATTTCGGAGGCAATGTGATGTTGCTCTCTTCGCTCATCATCTCGAATTGTGAAGATCGTGTTCTTTTCGTGCTTATCCATTTCCAACCGGAGTGTCGTGCCCTCTTTTCAAGTTCTTCCCATTCTGTCAAGTTTTGCGTCCCTTCTCAACCGGAGTGCTGTCTGAAATCTTTCTGACCCATTGTGCCATTCTTTCAATAGTTCCGGAGGCAGTGTGTTGTTGATTTCATTAAGTATCCTCTCATCTTGTTAAGTTCATGTTCAATTCCTTCCATTTCCAGTCGGAGTGCTGTCCAAATTATATCATTCTTATTCCTTTTTTATCTTGTTTTAACCGGAGTGTTGTGGCTATCATTCCTCTTTTAATTAGAGTCTCATCCAAGTGCTTTCATTTTGCCAAGTTCATATTCTATCCCTTCCATTTTCCAACCGGAGCGTTATCGTAATTGATCTTTATCGTTCCTCATACATCTCGTTTCAACCGGAGTGCTTGCATGTACTTCTTGTCCATCGTAACCATTTTTGTTTGTCTTTCAACCTACAAGGTTCTTGTAATGTTCCTTGTTCCTCTTGCTAAACGGAGTGTTTTAAATTTTGTTCACCTCCGTCGTGTCATTTCTTCAAGCTTTGCGACCTCTCAAGGTTCATTGTTTTCACTCGTTTGTCAAAGAAGCAACTTGTTTTACCTGTTCCTCTTCCATTTCTCCCTGGTGCCATCTTAGATCTCGGGACGAGATCCTCTTGTAGTGGTGGAGTGTTGTAACGCCCCGAGACCGACGCTTCAGACACCTTCCATATATTTCGTGATCGCCGTGTGTTTCTTTTGCTTGCTCTATTTATTTTGCATTGCATCATGTCATCATGCCATCATGTCATTTAATTTTTTAAACTCAACTAAATAAATGGCATAGATTTTGATCTATTTAAATCGAGGGAAATGCACATGGTGATTTTTCTTTACAACATATAAAAATCTCCCAATATTATTAGGGAGCTATATTAAAATATTCCATTAACTTTGGAATTAACCATAACACACTTGCAAAATAATTCCGTGCCTTTTCTGCTTCAAGTTTGGTCTCCAAACTTTGCCCTAAATTCTTTCTTCACTTTCCGGAGCTCCACCAAAAATCTCAACATTTTGGCCACTCCTAAACCTTGTCCTAGTTCAAATCATTTGTATTTAAATCAAATGAGTTTGAATTTAAATCTTTCAACCATCGCCTTTTCTATTTTCTCGGAACAAGCACATTTTTGTGTGTCCGGGGAAATTACCCGCATGCGCAAATTCTTTCCCTAACCCTATCTTTCTTTTTCTTCTCTCTAATACTTTTCTGCTAAAAGGAAATAAGAGAGGGAAAAGAGAAGCCTAGCTGGCCACTTGGTCCTCCCAGCAGGCCGGCCCATTTGCTCCTAGAGGCCAAGCCCCCGCTGCTAACCCTAGCCCGATGCCCTCACCTGATCTCCTCCTCTCCCTCTCGTCCTCCCACACCGCCGCCACTCACACACGCAGCGCCCGAACCCGTCGCTCGCTAGCCACTCTTCCTCCTCTCGATCTCTCCCTCTCGCTTCCCCGCAGCGCCGCCATCTCTCTCTGACCCCTCGCTCTCACCCTCTCGTGCCCTCCCGTGCCGTCAAGAAGAGAGAAGGAGCGCTCGCGCCCGATCGCCGCCGTGCTCGTCCCCTGGCGCCGCTTCTGCAGCGCCTCGGTTGATCTCCGCCCTCGCGCAAGCCGCTCCAGCGCCGCCACCATCGTCGGAGATGGGCTCCCGCCGCCCAGATCTGCGTCTCTTCCTCGTCCATGCGGTTCCCCTCGCCGCACCCACCGAGCAGGAGCTCCGCCTCCCCTGCTTCGTGCCAAGGCCGATCCGGCCTCTTCGTCCTTCGCCGCCCCATGGAGGCCTAAGCCGCCAACCTCGTCGGGCCTCCACCTCCGTCCCGCGCCCGCATCCATGCTCTGGATCGAGAGGAGCTCGATCCCGAGCGCCTTCTGCCCGTCCGTGCCGCCCATGAGCCCCGGCGCCCCCTTTGCTCTGTTGCAAGCCCGTGCCATTCCCACCGCTCAAGCTTTGCCTCGCACCCTGCTGCCTTCGGTCGCTATTGGTTTGTTTGGCCATCATGGACATGTTGATGCGGACGCCAAGTACGACTACACCATGGTGATACATGAACGACTACACGGCTACGACAAGTGTACCTCTACTTCCTGGAAAGGCTAAGTACCGCACTGAAACGCAAGTACAACAAGGAACCCGACTACTTCCACCACGGCCGTGTACCACTACTTCCAGTACCATCGCGAGAACGACTACTTCCAATACCGTCGCGACGTGAACAACTACTTCCCATGACGACCCGTGAACGACTACCTCCTCTACATCGTACCGAACTTGATCCGTTCCGAAATGCACGCTTCGAAGGTATAACCCCGAGACGACGCCCGTGAACGAATGCATGTGTGTTGTATGAGATGCTCGTGTTTGCACCGTGTCCGAGAGATGTCTTTGCACGTTCCTCGATTGCCATGCCGCCGTACCGTGGGAACCCGGAATCCGGGAGCACCCCACCATCCTTGCATGACACGCTCACGCCCACTTCTTTTGCACCGGTATCTCCGTGAGCTATCGGAACCGATATGTTGTCGTGGCATCATTTTCTGATTCATTGCCATGGCACCCCTTTCTTCCACCACGGTGACAAATGCTTCATAACATGCTCATGTCAGCATTTCCATAAAATCGCTTAAAACTTGCATATGTCATCCGCATCATGATAATAACATTTAAAACGTTTAAAATTGTTGTTTGCTTTAAATTGCTAAATGACATAAGGATTTATCGGAACTGTTGTTTGATGTTTCCGGCCTTATTTAAATTGCCTAAAATGTGTAGTTTACTTATGTCTCACCTCTTGCCATGTTAATCAACATTTAATATTGTTGGGTACATAAACGGGAGAGAACTAAATAATCGTATGTGCTGTTTCGTCAATATGCAACTCATTGCATATTGAGCTCCACTTAATTTGTAGTTTTGTTTGTTGCACTTTTCCATGCCATGCCTCATTAAACCGGACATGCATCATACTTGATTGTGCATCATGCCATGTGTATGTGATGGTTGTTTACTATGTTGTTTCTTTCTTTCCGGGTTGCTTCTCTCGTTAGCTTCGGTTTCGTTCTGGAGTTGTGAGGATTTGTTCGACTACATCCGTTTGTCTTCTTCATGGACTCGTTCTTCTTCCTTAAGGGATCTCAGGCAAGATGACCATACCGTCGAAATCACTTCTATCTTTGCTTGCTAGTTGTTCGCTCTATCGCTATGTTGCGCTACCTACCACTTGCAATATCATGCCTCCCATATTGCCATGTCAAGCCTCTAACCACCTTTCCTAGCAAACCGTTGTTTGGCTATGTTTCCGCTTTTGCTCAGCCCCTCTTATAGCGTTGCTAGTTGCAGGTCAAGATGAAGATTGCTCCATGTTGGGTTATGTTTATGTTGGGATATCACAATATCTCTTATATTATTAATGCATCTATATACTTGGTAAAGGATAGAAGGCTCGGCCTTATGCCTTGTGTTTTGTTCCACTCTTGCCGCCCTAGTTTCCGTCATACCAATGTTATGTTCCTTGATTTTGCGTTCCTTACGCGGTTGAGTGATTTATGGGACCCCCTTGACAGTTCGCTTTGAATAAAACTCCTCCAGCAAGGCCCAACCTTGGTTTTACCATTTGCTACCACCTATCCCCTTTTCCCTTGGGTTCTACAGACTCAAGGGTCATCTTTATTTTAGACCTCCTGGGCCAGTGCTCCTTCGAGTGTTGGTCCGAACTAAGCTGCCTGCGGGGCCACCTTGGGGAAACTTGAGGGCTGGTTTTACTCGTAGCTAGTCTCATCCGGTGTTGCCCTGAGAACAAGATATGTGCAGCTCCTATCAGGATTTGTCGTCACATCCGGCGGCTTTGCTGGTCTTGTTTTACCATTGTCGAAATATCTTGTAAACCGGGATTCCGAGAATGATCGGGTCTTCCTGGGAGAAGGTTTATCCTTCGTTGACCGTGAGAGCTTATAATGGGCTAAGTTGGGACACCCCTGCAGGGTATTATCTTTCGAAAGCCGTGCCCGTGGTTATGTGGCAGATGGGAATTTGTTAATGTCCGGTTGTAGAGAACTTGACACTCGACTTAATTAAAACGCATCAACCGCGTGTGTAGCCGTGATGGTCTCTTTTCGGCGGAGTTCGGGAAGAGAACACGGCTTTTGGGTTATGTTTGATGTAAGTAGGAGTTCAGGATCACTTCTTGATCATTACTAGTTGACGACCGTTCCGTTGCTCCTCTTCTCGCTCTTATTTGCGTATGTTAACCACCATACATGCTAGTGCTTGCTGCAGCTCCACCTCACTACCCTTTCCTTCCTATAAGCTTAAATAGTCTTGATCTCGCGGGTGTGAGATTGTTGAGTGCTCGTGACTCACAGATACTTCCAAAACAGTTGCAGGTGCCGGCGATACCAGTGCAGGTGACGCAACTGAGCTCAACTGGCAGCTTGATGAAGATCTTGTTCGTTGTGTTGTTTCTTTTCATGTTGATCAGTAGTGGTGCCCAGTTGGGATGATCAGGGATCTAGCATTTGGGGTTGTCTTCTTTTCTTTTGGTTCCGTAGTCGGACCTATGTGTGTACTCTGATTGATGTATGATTTATTTATGCATTGTGTGAAGTGGCGATTGTAAGCCAACTCTTTATCCCATTCTTGCTCATTACATGGGATTGTGTGAAGATGACCCTTCTTGCGACAAAACACAATGCGGTTATGCCTCTAAGTCGTGCCTCGACATGTGGGAGATATAGCCGGATCGTGGGTGTTAGAATATGCATCAGTACTAACTGCAGCAAGCCAGCTTTGACTCAGTGGCTATCCTGAACTATGACTGCAAGTAACTCTTTGAGGTGGCGCACACGAGTCCACATGTTCACAATATGTTTGTGTACAAAAATAGGGGCACGCTTTTGTACCCCTTTACCTGTGCAGGGGCAGTCGGAGCCGCGCCCACGACCACACCAAGCAGAACAGGGGAGGTGAGCCAAGGTAAGACCGAAGCCCAAGACAATCAAAGCAACGCCAAGGCCAAGACCACAAAGAGCAGAGGGACGAAGCAGGTTCCCCCGGCAAGACCCTTGCCGGGCAGCCTCAGCGGCCCCGGCAAGGTCCTTGCCGGGGCAGCTCGCCCCACACCAACAGAGCAAGCCACCCTTGAGCCCACGGTCCCCAACGCCATCATCAACGTGGGGCCAGGGCTCGGGAAGGCACCTCTGTGGTGGCATGCAGATCTTTGTGAAGACATATTCAAGATCAGATGAGGATTAGAAGACGACGATTCTCGGCAAGATCCCTGCCGAGGAAGGCCACCAGACCCCCGGCAAGATCCTTGCCGGGGACGACAGCACGCCACGGCAAGACCCTTGCCGGGCCACCCGGCAAGGCCCTCGCCAAGGACGCCAGCGGGGCCACCGCCAAACCCGCGCCGGACAAGCTTCCACCACCGTTCACATGCAGCTGCCAGCCCAACCAGCTGGGCGGGCACCTGCGTGGCAACATGCAGCTCCCAGGCCAACTCATCGAGCGCCTGCGTGGCGGCATGCAGATCTTCGTGAAGGCTCCGCCACCGCGCCACCTCAGCTGCCTGGCTGCCTACATGGCACCACGCACCTCACTGGCCAGGGCGCGTGTCAAGGCGAGGAGGAGCGGCGACGGACGGGACGGGCCTCGCCCCCGTCCCCAATAAAGCAAGGGGACACCTAAGCTATGCATTAAATGCGTCTTGTCCTGTAATACGAGCGATAAGCTCAGAGCACTGTACGCCTTTCCACCTCCTGTGTGTCACTGTGGCAGCCCCTTTCAACTATAAAAGGAGGCCCATGGCATACTGGAGAAGGATTCGGCTCTTTCGAACCACGCACTGACCACAGCTAGTTCGAGTGCTCAAGAACTCTCAGAAATACACCCACCAAAGCAGGACTAGGGTTTTACGCATCCTCGCGGCCCGAACCTGGGTAAACGATCCTTGTGCTGTCTACTAGCCCTGCTCTCCTCGCAACCCTGCGCCCCGGCAACCGTAGTAGGGATTCTTGTGATCCCATAGGTGTCGTTCCACACCGACATCTTTGGCGCGCCAGGTAGGGGGCGCAATTCTGAGCATCTGGTCTAGTAATTAGCCTAGCGGTACTTCATTGCTTTCGGTTTCTAAGAAAGAAGGCGGCTGGAGGAACGACGCCGGCTCGGCAACAGAAAAGCTAAGTCATTCAGAGCCTTGGATTATTTCCTTTTACACTTGAGGTTATCGTCCTAGGAGATCTGGCCTATGTATGGGAAACCTGCACGCAAAGGGGCCCCCCGCGATTGGCAACGCCTTTGTTCTGTTTCGAGTCCGCTCAACAGCTCAAAGCTGCCGCGTCGAGAGTGGCGGGGTAGCCTTCCGCACCTGGCAACGCTCCTGACTCTGACTCGAGTCAAACTCGACAGTTCGGGCGGCCGCGCTAAGGGCGGTAAGGTGGTTTGCCCGGCAGCAAGCACACCCGGCAGGCCAATGGGGATCCGTCCCCAAGACGCCGCCCTGGGTTTACGCGCCGGCAAAGCCTACCCAGTTACGTAGGGCGGACATACAAGGAAAAATCAAACAGGAAAATAACATGCATGATACCAAAAGTGCTGCAGAGTTATATTACATCAAATTGTTGCTGCGGTTCTAACTAGAGATAGCAATTGTCTTGGTTGTGAACCTGCAGCGGTGATAAAGAATGGGATGCCTAATCCCGGCGCTGGCCCTCCACCCTCTGAATTCCGCCGACTCGGCTGATGATGGGCTCGATGCGCTCCCTGAGCGGCGCAAGGTCGGTACCCTCCGGCAAGCTCTCCAGCGCGGCGTCGAAGTCGAGGTCGGGGTACCAGTGCGCCACCTTGGTGAGAACCTTGGTCATGGCTCCCTGGCAAAACCTCCGGACTCGTCGGCCAGTGAGGCCGCCTGGTTGGCGTGGAGCCGCTCGAGAGCGCCGACGACCTTTTCGAAGAACATGGTCAGGCTGCAATTGGCGCTCACGCTCCGCTCCGGGACGTACCTCACATCCGGCATCCCCATGATGGCCAGCTGCGCGGCGGCCTGGTTGGCGACGGTGGCGAGGCGATCGAGCCAACGGTTCTCGCCCGCCACGTGATCCGCGAAGTTGAGGCCCTCGTTCTCCCGCAACTGCTTCTCGGCCTCCAGCTCCTTGGCCAGGGTCCCCTCTCGGGTCTTGGCCTCTTCCAGCTCCTTCTCGAGACCCTCCAGCTTCAGCTTGAGGTCCTTGATGGAGTTGTTGGCCTCGGAGAGCTCCCCAGCCTTGCTGATGACCGGGCCCTGCGCCTCTGTCAGGGCACTGTTGAGCGTGTCCTTCTCCTGGGACAGCTTCAGGGCCTGCTCCTTCAGCCCGTCGCGCTCCGCCTCCAGCTCCTCCACCTTGCCGGCGTAGACCTGGGCTTGGGCATTGAGTGCCTCTTTGTGCCTCTGCTCCAGCTCACTGGTCCGCTGCAAGACAAGCTTCTCCACCTCTGCTTCCTTGTCGAGAAGCATGGCGGCAAGCTTTCCCTCGCGCGCAGCGATGTCCTCCTCCTGGGAGTTCAGCGCGGCCTCGTGCTGGGTCCGGGCGGCCTCGGCGGCCGTGGCCAAGTTCCTCACTGTCTCTTGAGCTTTCTCGACGTCGGCGAGCTTCATGGTGAGCTCCACGTCGCGCTTGGCCAGCTCGCCCTGAGTGGCCTTAAGCTCCTTGTGGGCCTCGCGGAACTAGTCTTGCGTCTCAGCAACGCGCTCCTGGAGGTCCGCCTCCGCCTTCTCTACCACCGCCGTCCTGGACTTGGCTTTGTCCAGACGGGCGCGGTGGAGCGCCTGGAGCTTCCGGAAGCTGGCGCCCATGGCGTGGAGGAGCCGCTCTTCCTGCGAACCGTCACCGCCAACGATCGGCTCGTCGACGACTTCGAGCCCGGCAGCGGCAAGCACTTCGTCGTCGAACACCTCCCCCTCCACGGGTGTCCTGGTGCTCGACGCACCTGGAAGGTGGACGAACAAGTTGTCGCTCACCCTCAGGTACTTTCCGGAGCCGGAAGCAGCATAAGAGGAAGGCTGGTCGCCAGCCACCACCTCCTCCTCCTCCTGGGCGGCGGTCCCGCCGGCCCCTTCGGTAGGCCCCTTGCCGGCCTCCCCGGCAGGCCCCTTGCCGGCCTCCTATGCAGCACCCCTGGCGGCCTCCTCGGCGGCGATCTTCTCGGCTTCTGCCTCGGCAGCCTTGGCGACGCCCTCGATGACAGCGTCCACGTCCTCTAGGTTCACCGAGGAGGAATCTGGACGCCAAAAAAGGGGGTGAGGCAAGGCCAGGACCAAGGGCCAGAAGGAAAAAGAAGCAAGGATGAACGGCGAAAGGATTTACCTGTGCCAGTACCCGGCTGGGAAACGGAAGCCCCCTCCCCGCCAACATTCGGCGTCGAGGCAAAGCCGCCGGCGCCCAAGTCCTCCTCCTCCTCCATGTGCGTGGACCCGGAGCCTGGCGCCCTCGCCGGGGACGCCCCTCGGGGCGGCGTGGTTGACGGGGGAGGCATGTTGGGAGTAGCCCTCTGTGGCTCCTTCTGCTGCTGCTCTCCTCCTGCATACCTGGCAAGGTCAGCGCCAAAAGTGTTGTGCCCCAAACACATGTTGACAGGGGGAAGAGTGATGAACTTACGCTGGGGGCTCTGCCGGGGGCTGCTGTCCGGGCTGCTCAACACCACCAATGGCGCCCCCGAAGTACCAACTAGGGGTTGGCCACCCGCCGAGACCTTGGCCCTCTTCACCCTCTGGGCCAGCGTCTCCACATCCCTGCAAACATGAAGACAAGTTAAGACGAGCAACGCAGATTGAGGAGGCAGAGATAACGGAAAAGAACCAGATACTTACTCGTCGTCCGCCTCCTCCTCTGTTGTCTTCCTCTTCCTCCTCGGGCTGAGGGATCCATAATCAAAAGTGACCCCCGTGTCGACGTCCGCCGGAGGAGGAGAAGGAGGTGGAGTCCGGGCACGCGTAGATGGAGAACGGACGGCTGTCTTCTTCTTCACCGCGACCTTCGCCGGCTTCTTCGCCGCCGCGGCCCTCGTGTGGCGCCCGGACCCCTCCAAGGTCAGATGTGACCGCGCAACCCTACCAGGCCAGACCGGCTCGCCAAAACTGACCCGCCGCAGGACTCGCCCTCTCCCCACAGCCGGCGTCGGGCCTGTGGTCTCGGCCTCCTCCGACGACGACTCGCCGGTCACATCTTCAACCAGAGGAGCCTCGGTGCCGGCGTTCCTAGTTCCCCCGGCGGCCGCCACCCACCGGGCAAGCTCCTCCTCCTCCGCGGCCGTCGCGGCCTTGTCCTCCACACCGCCGGCGCTTCCGGCCTCCTTGGCAAGTTGTGCCTCCTTCGCCCTGCTGGCGATGTAGTCCAGCTCCGCCTGGGTGGTGTCCTGGACAAGCAGCCGCTCGGCGTCGGCGTTGACATACCCCTCATGCAGGGTGTCAAAGAACTGCTGCACTTTGGTGTCCTCCGGCTCCTTCCAGCTCGGGTCGGGGCCATGCGCGTTGCAGTCCGGCATCATGGCAATGATCTCGGACCGACGTGAGTTGTTGCACAACGGGACCACCCCCGCCGACAGCTTGAACAGAGGCCCCTTGAGGACCTTGCCGGCCTTCGCGGCGGCCCTCGCGACCTTGCCGGTCCGCTCGACCTCGCCGTCGCGGCCCACGTCGAGCTGGAAGATCCTCTGGCAGAAATGGGCGTGTCCCATCACTGTGAAGTTGTGGTCGAGGCCGGGGCGGAGCCGCATGATGTCGGTGGGGTTCGTGAAGAGCCAGGCTAGCCTCCCCTTGTTATGCAAAGGAGCGATCCGGCGACGGATGAAGTCTGCCCCGATCATCTCAAGGGTGAGCCCGGCCTGGGTATGCCGGAGAATCCTGGTGGTGGCAACCGTGAGCTTTCCGTCATCGGCGTCGACGTCGCTCCAATCGCTTCTGCGAACCGGCGGCGCCCGGCGAACTCTGCAGAACGCCGGCAGGTCCTCCTCTTCGATCCAGCACCACCGGCCCCGCCATTCCTCCCACCTCTCCTTCATGGCGCCATCCGGGTACGCTCCCTTGGATTTTGGGATCCAGGCGATGCACCCCGAGATGGCACCTCTCGTCTGGATCCGAGGGAAGAAGTAATGGCGGAAGAGCGCCGTGTTGGGGTGCACCCCGGCAAAGCCTTCGCAGAGGTGCGCGAAAAGGGCCATGCACGCCACCGCATTCGGAGTAAAATCCAGGAGGTGGAAGCCGAAGGTGTGCATGATGTCGCTGAAGAAATCAGAGAAGGGAGGACAGAGCCCACAAGAAAAATAATCAACAAAGAAGGGGTACCGATTTGGGGCAGCCTCAGCGCAGTCGGCGGGGATGACACGCGTGGCCGGATGCCCCGAATCCCCCCCCCCCCGTCTTCACTCCCCACAAGGGCCTGAAGGATTCCCGAAGCTCGAGCACGTCGACTGTCGAGGGGAAGAAGGCGGACTACATCCGCTGCACCGCCAGCGCACTTTCCGGCATCATTAGCCACTCCCTTGCCCTTGGTGGATTTTGGCGCCATGACGGCTGGGGGAGGAGGGCAGGACCGAGGGCAGCGGGGGCACAACGGCGGCAAGCAGGAACGAAGCTTGAAGAAGAAGAGGGAGGCAGGCGGAGGTCTCCGAGATTGGGGTTGCACGGAGGGTAAAAGGAACAGTGCGCCCGCAGTTATCCCTTTTTATGGGGAAGCCGCGGGGCGCGCTGCCCATTTACTGCGATGTGACGCATGCGTGTGGAAACCGCCCCACGCATGACGCCACGTCACGCACGCCCCTCCACGCCATGCCGCGCGCGCGGGTCGTGGGAAGCGGAGCGTGCGAAGAGTCTTACCACGGTAAAAACCGCCCCACCTGCCCGCGCACCGTTTTGGGCCTGGCCCAACAACGTGTCGCGCTTATGTGTGGCCCAGGCCCGGGGGCTCCTGTTGGTGTACAAAAATAGGGGCACGCTTTTGTACCCCTTTACCTGTGCACGGTCAGTCATAGCCGCGCCCACGACCACACCAAGTAGAACAGGGGAGGTGAGCCAAGGTAAGACCGAAGCCCAAGACAATCAAAGCAACGCCAAGGCCAAGACCACAAAGAGCAGAGGGACGAAGCAGGTTCCCCCGGCAAGACCCTTGCCGGGCAGCCTCAGCGGCCCCGGCAAGGTCCTTGCCGGGCAGCTCGCCCCACACCAACAGAGCAAGCCACCCTTGAGCCCACGGTCCCCAACGCCATCATCGACGTGGGGCCAGGGCTCGGGAAGGCACCTCTGTGGTGGCATGCAGATCTTTGTGAAGACATATTCAAGATCAGACGAGGATTAGAAGACGACGATCCTCGGCAAGATCCTTGCCGAGGAAGGCCACCAGACCCCCGGCAAGATCCTTGCCGGGGACGACAAGCGCCACGGCAAGACCCTTGCCGGGCCACCCGGCAAGGCCCTCGCCAAGGACGCCAGCGGGGCCACCGCCAAGCCCGCGCCGGACCAAGCTTCCACCACCATTCACATGCAGCTGCCAGCCCAACCAGCTGGGCGGGCACCTGCGTGGCAACAGGCAGCTCCCAGGCCAACTCATCGAGCGCCTGCGTGGCGGCATGCAGATCATCGTGAAGGCTCCGCCATTGCGCCACCTCAGCTGCCTGCCTGCCCACATGGCACCACGCACCTCACTGGCCAGGGCACGTGTCAAGGCGAGGAGGAGCGGCAACGGATGGGACGGGCCTCGCCCCTGTCCCCAATAAAGCAAGGGGACACCTAAGCTACGCATTAAATGCATCTTGTCCTGTAATACGAGCGATAAGCTCAGAGCACTCTACGCCTTTCCACCTCCTGTGTGTCACTGTGGCAGCCCCTTTCAACTATAAAAGGAGGCCCATGGAATACTGGAGAAGGATTCGGCTCTTTCGAACCACGCATTGACCACAGCTAGTTCGAGAGCTCAAGAACTCTCAAAAATACACCCACCAAAGCAGGACTAGGGCTTTACGCATCCTCGCGGCCCGAACCTGGGTAAACGATCCTTGTGTTGTCTACTAGCCCTGCTCTCCTCGCAACCCTGCGCCCCGGCAACCGTAGTAGGGATTCTTGTGATCCCATAGGTGTCATTCCACACCGACACCATATCAATACACCACTATGGATCCGCTCCCGTCTCCCAATGAGAACGCCATCCATAGCACTCACGCTTATCTTGCGCATTTTAGGGTATCCACTTTCACTTGTCTATGAACTGTACAGGTGACCCAAAAGTACTTTACCGCGGACGCGGCTATTCGAATAGATGATGTTAACCCTGCAGGGGTGTTCTTCTTCCCACATGCTCTCACCACTTATCGCCGTTTACACGACATGTAGTCGGCAACCTTCAAGCGGAAGCCCAGCAAGGGTGTCGGCCACGACCTGACTAACCACACAAGTCCCTAGTCCAGGTTTATCGCCTATTCAGGTTCCATCCGCAGGGAGTCCGGCCGAGGTTTCCACATACGGCCCCAAACAATGTGTGCAGGGTTCCCAGGTCACCAAACGGGCGACTCGGTACACTGGGCCACGTGCCTGCCGCATCAAGGCCCACCCCTTAGGTCAGCGATGCGCACGGCCTCCAGCATATTACAAACACCAGAAACTACTTGCAACTCCTGGATAGAGGACAAGGGCGATTAATAAGTCGAGAGAGTCAATTAAGGATCCCAATGTGTGGTAGTAGCTGTACATGGATCACAAACACATAACTCAGTTCCTGAGGACGGTTTCAATGAGACAACCCACCATGTACTCCTACCTTTACCAAATCATGTTCACACACTTAGCTCGCACACAGTAGGACATGTTCATCACCATTCCAATTCATCCCCGATGAATCAGACTTGGCTCAACCTCTAAGCAGTAGCAGGCATGACAAACAAGCATGAATGAGTCGGCACATCAGGGCTCAAACAACTCCTACTCATGCTAGTGGGTTTCATCTATTTACGGTGGCAATGACAGGTCATGCAGAGGAAAGGGGTTCAACTACCGCAACATGTAACAGATGAATCGTTGTTGTCCTAATGCAGTAAAAGAGAGCAGGAGCGAGAGAGTGGGATTGTATCGAAATGAACAAGGGGGTTTCGCTTGCCTGGCACTTCTGAAGATAGCATAGTTCTTCATCGGTGTCATCGATCTCATCGTCGGAGCCACGTCTACTGAGAGGGGACAAATACCGGCAACAGAGAAGGAACACAATCAATGCAATGCAACAATATGATGCATGATCATGACATGGCAGTATGCTCTGGTTGGTCTAATCCAACTACAGACAGAGGGATTTGAGTTGTTTTGAACCAAAGGTTCATCTTCAAACTCAAGTCATGAGTTCAAAAAGTGCATTATCATGTTTTGATCTAAACAGCAAGGTTAAGTTGTTAAAACATGCATGAAATCAATACAGCTGGATAGATTGGATTTTTCTGATCATTTTTCATATATAAATCTTTGCATTTGGAGTTATAGATTAATTTCTATGATTTTTTGAAGTTAGCGCTATTTTCTGGAATTTCCTGAATAAGAATAAATCCACAAAAGGCCATTACTGTGTCAGCATTGCGTCAGCATGTCAACTGTGTGGTCCAGGTCAAACCTGATCAGTGGGACCCACTGGTCAGCGACACAGTTAGTTAACTAACTGATTAGGGTTAGTTTAGTGCTAAGCTAGGTTTGACCAATGGGCGGGGCCCACATGCCAGTGACCCAAGGGGGTCAAATACCTGGTCAATTGGGTCAAATCGCCGGTGTTTAGCCGCCGGCGATGACCGGACGCGACGGAGGGTGCGGGTTTCGCACTCCGGCGACAAAAAGGGCGGCGGAGGGCATCTACGCGTAGCGGGAGGCGAGCCGCGTCGAGTGGTGGTGGTGGTTGGGCTCGGGGTCACCGGAAACGACGTCGGCGACGAGCTTGGCGGCTGCCGGAGTTTGGGCGAGCTCGAACTCGACGCTACGGTGCACATGGAGGCGTGGGGCTAGCTCCTACGAGGCCTAAGCGGTGCGGTGAGTGCGTTGGGCACAGTGGTGAGGCCGTTGCGTGGCCGGAGCCACGTCGGCGGCGAGCTCAGGCGGCGGTGCGTGCGAGTGTGCTCTGTATAGTCGTTATAGTGGACGGCAGCGAGAACGAAGAGGGGAAGGCGAGGCAGAAGCTCACGGCGAGCTAGGTAGTGGGGTCGGGGACGAGCTTGAGCGAGCGGGGCGGCAAAGTGGATCTCCCGCGACAACGAGGCGAAGCAAGGTCGGTGCGGTGGCTCTGGGGCGAACGAGCACTCGGGGCTTGATCTGCTCGACGAAGTGGACGGTGGCGGAGCTTCTGGACACGGCGGGGCAACGAGGAGGCGACGGTGGCCGCGGTTGCGACGGCGGTGCGGTTGCGATGGCGTCGGCCATGGTGGGGGAGGGCGAAGGTGATGTGCAGGGGCGAATGGGGGTGTCGGTGAGGTCAGGGCGGCGTCCAGGGGGCATCCACGTGGCGAAGCGGCATCCGAGGTGAGGCAGGCGAGCTAGGAGGTGTGTGGCGAGCTCGGGCGCGCCGGCGCTCACCTCCCTGCCTGCCTGGCGGGAGGAAGCAGCTGCTGGCATGGGCCAGCATAGTTCTGGGCTGCCAGGTGGGCTGCCAGGTGAGTTTGGCCAGGTAAGCCTCCTTTTTCTTTTATTTGTTTCTGTTTTCTATTATTCTGTAACTTTAGGGATTTATTAAAAATACCAAAACAATCTCGAAATTCATGAAACTGCTCAAGGCTACTGTTTGAAATATTTCCAACAGTAAACATTTTAGTTCATGAATATTTGGACATTTAAAATATTATATAGCATTTAAATGCCCAAATGCAATAGCATATGATTTAATTCAGTGACCCAATGCTGTCCTAGAAAAATGTGAACCATTTTTGTCAGAGGTTCTAGACCAAGGCAAAGGTGATGAACATTTTTTAAGGGCATTTTAGGTTCATTGAAAAAGTATTTTAGTAACCCTAGTTGGATTAAGTGGTGTTGGGGGTTTTTGCCATCCCCATTTCAACTTTAATTGAAACTTAAACATGATGCAACACAAGATGCTAGCACTAAGCATTACCAGAACTAGGGATGTGACATTGTATGCCTTTGTATGTATCCCCAGTTATTATGTAATGGTATGATGTAATGATATCCACCTTGCAAAAGCGCCTCCAATATGCGCTTCTATCTTTGGTGGGACCTTCGAGTTGCTTTAGGATAGAGTCGCATATTGGGAATGACAAGTTGGTATCAGAGCCTCGACCGACCATCGGAGCCCCCTTGTTTGATCATAGTTGGTCGTTGTCGAGTCTAAAAGAAAAGCATTTTCGGAGTCTAGTTATATCGGAGAGTAGGAATTTTTTTTACTCCTCAACCCTTTCGTCCCTCTGGTGAGAAATCTTGACGTAGGTGTTTTGAACTACTCCTCTTTCCCTTCAATTTTTTTTAGGATCACGCAGTTAGTTTTCGTTTGTTGTAATGTGAGCTCTTTTCATCCAGTGCATTTATCATCAAGTTGACTCGGCCCTCTTTGACTTTTTCAAGAGCAGTCCTCAGTTCCTTCTCAATGATGTTGTTTCCCCATCTGAAGTTGTCCTTCTTTTTCCCACCTACCCACCCTTTTTCTTCTCGGAGCCGGAGTCCATAATCGAGTATCCATCCTACTCGTGCGAAGCCTTTGCATTCTTTCCTCAATTAATTCAACCGGTACTTTTTCTCTTCAAGTTATTCGTCGATTCCTTGTTCCAATTTTCCTTTTTTTTACCCGCCCTCCCACCCCTTTTCTTCCAGGAGTCTGAGCCTCTATTCGGGCATTAATTTCATTCGTGCGGAGCCTCTTCAGTCTTTCCTCAATTGTCTCAACCGGTGAATTCTCGTCAACTTCATCATGGTTCATCTCGTTTTCTTTCTGGTGGATTCAATTCATGTTTCCCGGGTTGATCATATTCCTTTCTTTGGCTCAAGTGTTTTCTTTGCTTGTTCGCCTCTCGCCATTTAATCCTTCCGGAGTGTTGAAGACATCTCAGAAGATTCGTGGTTACATTCAAGTTAATTTGAGGTTGTCGCCTCATTCAAGTTTTTCAATCATTCTGGTGCATCATTTCTCATTCAAACAATCCTTTACAACGGTGTTTTCTTTTCAGTGGGCCCTAAGCCCCAGGTCTTTTCCCAGGATCTTACCTGACTCTTCTAATTTACTGGAGATATTCTCTAATTCTTTTCAAGTTTGACGTAAGAATGAATTTTCATCAGTCATATGCCTTCTCCAAGATCGCTTTCAAATTATTTTCAACTTTGGTTCAACCTTTCCTCTTTTCATTCTTCCAAAGTATCTCAACAATTTTGGTGGTGTTCCTCGTCGTATTCTCAACATTTGAAGACCGAAGAAGAGTTTCCTCTAAATCTTGTCCATTCACGTGAAGATTCATGGTTCTAGCTTCATGCCATCCTGAAAATTGTTTTCGATTATGAGAATTATTTCATACTCATCCGCAACATTTCATGAGTTCTTTCCTTTTTGATTCTCCGGAGGCCGTCACTTTAGAAAGAGTTCTTCACTCACGACATTCTTTTCTTGTTCTCAAATTCTTCCAGCGCTTCGTTCAAGTTTTCTTTAATCAGCTCGTGATCTCTGCATTCTCTTGTATCTAAATCCCCTCAAGTATATTTGTTCTTTTAGTTCTTTCGGGCGGTCATTTCTCTTTTCTTCGTTCATTTGCAAATTCTTACGGTGGTTCGTTCAAGATTCCTTTTCAATTGTTATCATATCAATTCATTCGTTCTTTCCAATCCTACCGGTGGTTCATGGAGACTTTCTCAACTTTTGCGCTATATCTCCCCTTCATCTCCTTCAACGAGAATAAGTAGTATGCAAATCCATTGCTTCTCATAAATTTAATTGATGAAGGATGAGCATAACATAATTATTATTCTCCTTTCATCAAGTTGATTAATTCCTTCCTTCGGAGATTGTTCATGATGAATAATCTCTCGGTTCTATGTTGTTCATCTTTTCTTTTTTGGAGTTCCAAGTTTTCTCGCTTGTCTCATCGCGAAGCTCCATCTAAATCATCGCAAGGCTTAATCTTATTCTTTTTATCCTTCATTTCTATCTCACCATCCTTTTGTTACCGGAGTTCTTCATGGTGGTTCATCATAATTTAAGTCATTCCTCAAGTGTTCATCAAGATTCTTGTTGGAGGAGCTCAAGTATTCTTCTTCTTGCATCTTGAAGTGTAATTAATTCTCCGTATTCTTTTGAAGTGGAGTTTTGCATTTCTTTGTCCATCTTAATTAATCAACCATTGGGTAGTGGTAGAATTTCACCTCTAGTTTTGAGATGTTTTCACAAGTCCACGAGGAGTTTATTAGTTGATTGTTGATTTCTAACAACTATGTTCAATCCTTCTTTCTAAGGATGCTTTTCAAATTCATTTGTGGTAGAAGATGTTGTTTTCTCCTTCGTTCTTCTCATTACAATCGTTCAATTGTTCTGAAGGCATTGTGTTGTTGCTCTCGTCAAGTATCGTTCCATCTTGTAAAGTTCATGTTCTATTCCATCCATGTTCAACCAGAGTGTTGTCTAAATTTTCTCGTTCTTATTCCTTGTCTATCTCACTTAACCGGAGTGGTTTCAATGTCTCTCTTGTCACTTAAGTTCTTGCTTCTCGCCATATTCCTTGTTTCCTCATTTTAACGGAGAGCCTCAATCTCGTTCGTCTCCGTTGTGCCCTTTCTTTTGAGTTTTTCAACCTCTCAAGGTTCTTTGGTTTCACTCATTCGTCCAACAAGCAACTTTGTTCTTCCTATTCCTCTTCCGTCTCGTTCCTAAGATCTTGGGATGAGTTCTCTTGTTAGTGGGGGAGTGTTGTGATGCCCCGAGACCGATGCTCCAGATGCCTTCCATTTTTTACGTTGTTGTTGTGTGTTTATTTTGTTTGTTGCATTATCATAATTATTTTTGCATATTTCATTCCTCTATGTTGATGTCATGATAATATTGAATACCATTGCCATATTTTGCTTCTTGCATCATGTTCATCTTTTACTATATTGCATTGTGCCATCCTTGTTTGTTGCCATGGTCGCCTCACTTGCCTTGTTCTATGCTTCAGGATGTGATGTGCCTCTTGTCATTTTATTGCATTTTATCATGATCATCGTGTGGGTTGCTTTCTTCATGTTGATGTGTTGGTTGTGTGCTCTCCATCTTCCCTTCCTCCTCCTATGGTTATTGGCATCTTCATCTTTCCTTCAAGGCCCTTCTCCAAGTGCAAACCATTTCACTTCTTCCTTTCTTTCAAATTCCACCCATTTATGCAACTGTCTTTTTCCTTCCCCAAATAATGTTCATTCTTTTCCTCTAAATATTATAGCATGTCCTTAACCCCTCTGTCAAATTTCATTTCATTTGGGATTGATTTGGTTGGAATCAAAGTTGCCTCAAGTATAATTTAATTCAAACTTGTGATAATTTTCTTTCTCTAAAAATGTCCAAAGCAATTTATTCAAATTCTGAAGAAATTCGGGACTCCAGGGATATTCAAATTTCTCTCTCAACCCTCCCATGTGTTCCTGTGCTTTTTGGTATTTATTTTTCCGTCTAAAGAAAAATAAAAGAAAAGGGAGAACCTTACCTCCCTCTCCCCAGCCAAGCCCACCTAGGCGCCTTGGCCCAGCAGCGCCCAGCCTCCAGGCGCAGCAGCTGCCCAGCATGGCTCCTCCTCTGTTTCCAGTGTGGACACCCTGCGCTGCCCCACTTGCAGCGACTCTCTCCTTACCTTTCTTCCTCCTCCACGCACATCCCTCCTCATAATAAAACTTCCACGGCAAGAGGCACATCGCCACGGTAGCGAGCCAGCCGTGCCCTCCCCACCCCCCCCCTATAAAACCAGAGCCCCGTACCCTAGGATTTCCCTCTCTCCCTCTCCGCGCCACCGCCACCCAGTAGGTCCAAGCCACGCCACCATAGTCGTCGCCCCTTCCACCCAGAGAGCTTCCGAAGCACTCCCATGGCTCTGCCGCAGCCATAGCCCTTCTCCATCGTTGTCTTCGCTCCTGGCCGGCCCCCCGACGGCGTCTTCTTCGACTACATGCAGACCAGGAGCTAGATGGGGACAAGGGCGATGTGATCATCTTCTTCCACAACGTCCTCTTCTTCTTCTACTTCATCTTCTTCCCCTGCGGCCGTTCTGCTTCTCCCTCAATTCCGGCCGTCTCCGACCACCTCTCGGCAAGCCAAGCACGCCAGCATGTTTGTGGTGAGCACCAGATCCTCCTCATGCCTTTGTCTTGCTCATTTGCGTCTTGTCCCTCCCGATTCCATCCCGGCCTGGCATGTCGCCGCGCGTCATTGTCGCCGGAGCTCCTCCGGTGGCCTCCTGCCTGTTTCCTTGCATTTCTAGGCTTAGGATCCTCTATAGGTGCGTTTTTCTTCCAGCTAGTTACCCGTTTCACCCCGCCGTTCGCCGTGTTGGGTTGGTCTCCACTTCCTCCATCCTCCCGATGATGGCGATGTCTCTGTCATCCTTCGGTGCCGTGAGTGGCACGCGGGAGTGCGGGTTTGTCCCATGCATCGATCGCGCCCCTCCGTCGTGGCTTTTGGTCGCCGGAGTTTCCTCCGATGAGCTCGCCCTGTCCTGCTCGCACATGGCGATGTGCTCCTCTGTTCTCTCTGTCTCTCTCCCTCTATTTCCTTCTTGCGCATGACCGCTGGCTTCATTACTCATGCCGCCCTTGTTGCACCTTCGCTGCCACCTGCCACACCTCCACGCACACGCATCTGCACACGCGCACGGCCGCGCTCGGTTGCGAGCCCCTGGCCCTGCTGCGTCTTGCCTCGCCACCATGCCCGGGACAAGCTCAAGCTCGTGCTCGAGCCAATCTCCTGCAGCTGCTCCGCCTGCAATCGACCATCCCGCAGCTGCACAAGCATCCAGACCCGCCTGCCCGCCACCGGTTTTTAGCCATAGCCGCCGCCGGTGCTAGCCGCGAGCAACCGCCGGAGTTCTGCATCCTCTGTTCATCCATGGAGGTCCAGGATCGGGCCTTCTATCTATTTAAGATATGCCATGCTCTACACTTTCGCAAGCACACAAGCAGCCCGACTGGTCAACCCATCGCGCCAACACCCAGAGGTCCAGGGATTGATTCCAGTGAGCCCCAACTCTTTTTCCCTGTATTTATTTTTTTCCCAATCGCGCACACCCGGTCACTTGGGCCTCTTTCACTCCCGGGCCGCTGCACTGTGTTGCTCTGGCCCGCGTATGTTGTTTTTTTCTCTGCTCTGTGTTTTAGCATTTTTCTAGTACATGCATATTTTCAGGAATGTCATTATTTTTGCAATGCCTATAGCTAGATAACCGCGCATCCATTTAAAACATGTCATATATGTAAAATGCTTAGAATTTCATGTATTTTCATAATATGTTGTTTTCATCCATGGTTAAAATGTTTAAACTTGTTGTTTGTTTAAATTTGCATAAATGCCATGCTAAAATGGTTTATTTCATAACTAAATAACAGTAGCTCCGAATTAAATAAACTTTATACGTAATTGGGGTAGAAAAATGCATAGATTAACTTGGTGCACTTTATTTTGCTGCTTAACAACATTAAAATTGTGTATAGGGCAGAACAGTAGCAAATTCGAAATATGCATCTGGGGATTTTCTGGAATAGTTGTTTATTATTTCCGGCCTCATTTAAACTTGCCTAGATAGGTACTTTAGATATGCTTTACCTCTTGCCATGTTTAACAACATTTAATATTGTTGTGTACATAAACGAGAGTGAACTAAATAATTGAATGTGGTGTTTCGTCAATATGCAACTCGCTCCACTTAACTTGTAGTATTGTTTGTTGCACTTTGCCATGCCATGAGTAATTAAAATGGACATGCATCATACTTGGTTGAGCATCATGTCATGTTTATGTGTTGTGTGTTTACCATGTTGTTTGCTTCTTTCCGGTTGTGCTCCTTCTCTATAGTTCCTGTTTCGTTGCGATTGTGAGGATCCGTTCGACTACGTGGGATCATCTTCTTCATGGACTCGTTCTTCTTCCTAGCGGGATTTCAGGCAAGATTACCGTCACCTTGGATCTCACTACTATATTTGCTATGCTAGTTGTCTCGATGCTATCGCTATGTCGCGCTACCTACCACTTGTTTATCAAGCCTCCCAAATTGCCATGTCAGCCTCTAACCTATTCCACCATCCTAGCAAACCGTTGTTTGGCTATGTTACCGCTTTGATCAGCCCCTCTTATAGCGTTGCTAGTTGTACGTGCAGTTGCAGGTTGTTCCATGTTGGAACATGGACATCATGGGATATCACAATATCTCTTATTTAATCAATGCACATATATACTTGGTAAACGGTGGAAGGCTCGGCCTTATGCCTGTGTTTTGTTCCACTCTTGCCGCCCTAGTTTCCGTCATACCGGTGTTATGTTCCTTGATTTTGCGTCCCTAACATGGTGAGGGTTTATGGGCCCCTCTTGACAGTTTGCTTTGAAGAAAACTCTTCCAGCAAGGCCCAACATTGGTTTTAACATTTGCCATAATAATATTGAACTAAATAATTAATTGGCATAGGGCGTCATGAACCCGAGGATTCTTTTCTACATACAGAGGGGCCAGTGTTGATGGTGTTGGCCCCAAACTAGAGCCACTTGCGGTGCCACCCCTTCACCTGGGGTCTTCGGTTGCCGTTTGTAGTGTTCATCCGGTCATGGCCTGAGACGAGATACGCGCGGCTAATATCAGGGTGTCGACACACCGGGAGCTCTTGCTGGACTTGTTTTACCATTGTCGAAATGTCTTGTGCACCGGGATTCCGAGTCTGATCGAAGGGTCCCGCGATGGAGGATTGTCTCCGCGGATCATGAGCTTGTCATGAGCTAAGTTGGGACACCCCTGCAGGGTTTAGACTTTCGAGAGCCGTGCCCATGGTTATGTGGCAGACGGGAATTTGTTAATATCCGATCTTAGAGGACTTGAAGTAAACTCGATTAAAATACACCAACCGCGTGCGTAACCGTGACTGTCTCTTTTCGGGGAAGTTCGAGAGGAGAACACGGTTGGGTTATGTTTGAACGTGAGTAGTTCAGGATCACTTATTGATCATTACTAGTTTGCGACCGTTTGCGGAGTTTCTCATATTACTCTTGTACTCGTAAGTTAGCCACCATACATTGCTTAGCCGCTGCTGCAACCTCGCCACTTAGACTTTCCTACCCATTAAGCTTTGCTAGTCTTGATACCCATGGTAATGGGATTGCTGAGTCCTTGTGGCTCACAGATTACTACAACAACAGTTGTAGGTGCAGGTAATGCGATGATCATGAAGTGAGAGCGATGTTTACTTGTTTTGAAGTTCTTCTCCTGGTTCTTCTCCAATTGAGGGATAGGTTCCTGGTCGGCAGCCTGGGCTAGCAGGGTTGATATTGTTTGAGTTTCTGTTTGTGTTTCATCCGTAGTTGGATGTTGTTCTCATGTATGAAGTTTGATGTATTCTTGAGGCATTTGTATGCCTTTGTATGTATCCCCAGTTATTATGTAATGATATCCACCTTGCAAAAGTGTCTCCAATATGCGCTTCTATCCTTGGTGGGACCTTCGAGTTCCTTTAGGATAGAGTCGCATATTGGGCGTGACAAGCGTCGGGGGCAAGCAGAGGGGATAGCCGGCTTGCTCAAGCTTGAGCACGGCGGCCTGAGGCCTGCTCGGCTGAGATACGGTTCCCTCTACTGCGTGTGATGGCTGGTGAAGAGGCTGGATGGGTTGGAGAGGCCAGGGGCATCGATATTTATAGGCGGAGGGGGAAGGGGGTCTTGGCTCCGCCGGAGCTATCTGGAAGCCGGCAAGCGGCGACGAGTGGTGTCAGCGAGGGGTGGAGGGGCTCAGCAATCACGCAGGGGTTGTGCAGCGTGCGGACGAGCACAGGAGGCGGTGGGAGAAGAAGACAGGTGCACAGGGCGCACTGTGGCTTTGGCCGCGTCGTGCCCGTGCCCGCTGCAGCGTCTCCGGCAGCAGCAAGCGCCCGGGAGAGGTCAAATGTGAAGAGACGGAGGTGATGGCGTGGTGCGGCAGTCGTCGGCGAGCTCTGCATCGAGCACGCGCGACACAGAGATGAGGGTGCAGCGCAGAGCGCGTCGGACGCAATGCCAGGGCCGTGTCCTCACGCGGTCACCACGCTAGCATGGTCAAAACGACGGCCACGTGATGCCAAACCTTGTCCCTCGTGTTGTCCGTGCTGTGATTAGTCTAGAGGAAGAGATCATACACTACCAGGCCGAACAGATTTGACTTGAGCTTGCTAGCAAGTTTCTGGTCAAAAACTTGGTCGCCAAGTTTTGAGGGCTTCTAGAAGGTGATTTGGGCTGATTCTCTGGGGTTAAGGTTTTGTTAGGAGGGTAAACAAGATCAAGAAAACTCAGCTTCATTAGAGCAAGGAAAAATACACTTGCTATAGAAACTGAATTTTGAGGCCAGAACAGAAATGATTTTCTGTAGCAAAAATATTCCAAAAAGTCATGCAATATTTTTGCTCAGGAAGGTGGGCCAGGGTCTAGAGAATATTTGAGAATTTTCTCAGATTTTTGGAAGCAAGAAAAATGAGGGTTGCTTTGGAGCACAAGTCTCTGAATTGAATTTTACAGAAGAAATTGAATATTTTTCTTTTATGAAAAAATATTCCTTGGGTTATTTTGGGATTTTTCAAAGAAAGAATGTTGAATGAGAGATGGATGGGTCACTTGGGTGAAAATCAAGGACATGCCCAAGTGTTTAAGTCCATTTGAATTGATTCAAAAACCCCAAATTCAAAGCAGAAGCAATTGAAGTCCAGAAAAGGAGAGAAGGCAAAAACCAGGCTGTCACAAATCTCCCCCACTTAGGATGAATCTCGTCCTCGAGATTTTGTTGCTCGGGAAAACAATTCTGGGTAGGCTGTCCTTCAAAATTCCTCTCTTTCCCAGGTTGCTTCTTCCTCGGTGTGATGCTCCCATTGAACCTTATAAAACTTTAGCACTTTACTGCGAGTGACTCTTTCTGTCTCATCCAATATTCTGGTTGGTCTCTCCTCATAGGTTAAATCCTTAGCAAGTTCTATCTCTACCATATCAGTCCTTTTCTCCGGTGGTGAGATACACCTTCTTGACTGTTAGACATGGAACACATTGTCCACCTCTGACAATTCTGGTGGCAATTTCAATTGATAAGCAACTGTTCCAACTCTGGACATGACTAGGAACGGACCAATATATCTAGGTGCCAGTTTTCCTCAGGTCTGAAATCTCTTGACTCCTTTCATGGGTGTGACTCGGAGATACACGTGTTCTCCGGGTTCAAAGCTGATCTGACGGTGCTTTGCATCATAATAACTCTTCTGTCGGGAATTGGCCAACTGCAGCCTATCTTGGATCTCTTTGACTTGCTTTTCAGCCTCCATCATCAAATTAGTTCCGAAAATGCGGCTATCTCTGGTTTGAGACCAGTTTAGCGGAGTGCGGCACTTACGGCCATACAGAGCCTCATAAGGTGACATCTTCAAGCTGGTATAGAAACAATTGTTGTAGGAGAACTCGGCATATGGCAGGCAATCTTCCCACTTGGGTCCTTGGGCCAAAGCACATGCTCGGAGCATATCTTCTAGTATTTGATTTACTCGCTCAGTCTGTCCATCTGTCTGAGGATGATAAGTTGTGATGTATTTTAGGGCAGTCCCCAAGGCTTGATGGAGACGTGACCAGAATGCTGAGGTAAAGAGAGAGCCTCGGTCTGAAGTAATTGTTCCTGGCACTCCATGCAAACTAACGATTCTGGACACATATAACTGTGCGAGTTGGTCGGCTCGATAGGTGATCTGAATGGGAATGAAGTGAGCTGCCTTTGTTAGTGTGTCCACTATGACCCATACTGCATCATTGCCTCGGTGAGTCCATGGTAGGCCTGTGATAAATCCATGCTGACATCATCCCATTTCCATTATGAGACGGGTAGTGGTTGAAGGAGTCTGGCGGGCTTTTGGTGTTCCGCCTTCACTTTGTTGCATATATCACAGCAAGCGACAAAATATGCGATATCTTTCGTCATTCCATCCCACAAAAATATCTGGCGAAGGTCTTCGTACATTTTGGTACCTCCTGGGTGAATTGAATATGAAGATTCGTGTGCTTCTGCCAAGATCTTCTTTCTCAGGTCTGCTTGCTCAGGTATGCAAATCCGTCCTCGAAACCTTAGTGTACCTTGTTGATCCTTTGAGAAATCCTGGGTCTTGCCATCTAGAGTATGCTGGGCATGTTGTTGTAGAGTTCGGTCATCTGGCTGAGCCTTGCAGATCTCCTCCTCGAGAATAGGGGTAACTTCCAACATATTGGCAAGACTGGCATCAACAATAACCAAATTGAGCTGAATGATCTCTTCTTGGAGTTCGGGAGGCAAGGACTCCATTATGGCATTCAGATTGGCATGCTTGCGGCTGAGGGCATCGGCAACCACGTTGGCTTTACCCGGATGATAATTTATCCCAAGGTCATAATCCTTAACCAACTCGAGCCACCTTCGTTGTCGAAGGTTTAAGTCCGGTTGAGTGAATATATATTTGAGACCCTTGTGGTCGGTGAATATTTGGCACTTTTTCCAATGAGGTAGTGTCTTCTCCAAATTTTCAAAGCATGCACAACTGCGGCCAATTCCAAATCATGTGTGGGATAGTTTCCTTCGTGAGGTCGTAGCTGTCGAGATATGTAGGCCACAACCGTGCCATCTTGCATGAGTACACATCCAATACCTCTCCTGGATGCGTCACAGTATACATCAAAGCTGCAGTAGATGTCTGGAAGAGTCAATACTGGTGCAGTTGTCAGCCTGGTCTTTAGCTCATTAAATCTTTTCTCACAATCCTCAGTCCATTCAAACTTCTTATATTTCTTGAGGAGCTCGGTCATTGGCTTGGCAATCTTAGAGAACCCTTCGATAAATCGGCGATAATATCCAGCTAATCCAAGGAAGCTCCGGATTTGGGATACTGTCGTGGGTGCCATCCAATCAAGCACGTCGTTCACCTTATTTGGATCCACGGCTATCCCTTCTCCTGAAAGTACATGCCCTAAAAATCCAACTTGCTTGAGCCAAAACTCACATTTGCTGAACTTTTCATACAGCTGATGGTCACGGAGCCTTTGCAGAACTGCTCTGAGGTGTTCCTTATGTTCTTCTTCACCCTTAGAGTAGATGAGGATGTCATCAATGAAGACCACCACAAACTTATCCCAGAAATCCATAAATACCTTATGCATCATATGCATGAAAAAGGCAGGGGCATTGGTGAGACCGAAAGACATAATTGTATATTCATAAAGACTGTATCGAGTAGTGAATGCGGTCTTGGGAATATCTTCCTTGATTTTGAGTTGGTGGTATACGGTCCTCAAATCAATCTTGGAGAATACTTTTGCCCCACTGAATTGATCAAACAAATCATCAATCCTTGGCAGTGGATATTTATTCTTGATAGTGACATCATTCAGCTGACGGTAATCTACACACATCCGAAGACTGTCGTCCTTCTTGTCCACAAATATTGCGGGTGATCCCCATGGTGAAGAGCTCAGACGGATGTATCCTTTCTGAAGCATCTCATCAAGCTGTTTCTTTAATTCCACTAATTCTGACGAAGGCATCCGATAATACTTCTTGTATAACGATGCGGTTCCAGGCACTAGATCAATTGCAAACTCAAGCTCCCTGTCTAGCGGCATTCCTGGTAATTCCTCAGGAAATACATCTGGAAACTCATTGACCACAGGAATTAATTCCAATTCTTCAGCCACAGCCGTGAAAACCATTTCTTTCTTGGGTATGCTCCTCCGGGCATAGAATTTTGTGGTTCTACCTTCCTGACTTGTCATGGTGACTTCTCTGGTCGCACAGTTGATGCATACTTGATATTGGGTTAACCAATTCATTCCCAAAATAATATCCAATTTGGCAGACTCGATGACTATCAAGGATGTTGCAAATCTTACTCCCTTGATATCAATTTCCAAATTACGGCAGACCAGATTGCTTCTGAGCACGGATCCCAGGGATTGTACCATCATACTTTTTCCCAAAATCGAGCAAGGAAATTTGTTTTGGGCAACAAAACTCCATGAAATAAAAGAGTGGGAAGCCCCAGAGTCAAATAAAATTATTGCAGGTATGCTATTAACAGGAAACATACCAATGACGACTTTCGGGTCCTCTTGGGCTTCATCTGCGGAGAGGTGGTGAACTTGCCCTTGGATGGTCCTCGGGGCAGAGTTGGGCTCCAGGTGATTGACTTGTGGCCTGAATGGAGCGGTTGGCTTGCCGTTCTTGGGGCACTCTCTGGCATAATGTCCAGTTTGCCCACAATTAAAGCAGGAATTGTTGCAGTGACATTCTTCGCGCACCGGGCTGGTCACGACATTCTTGACTTGGGTAGTGGTCTTGTTAACATTCTGCTGCCAATTGGGTTTGTACTCAACCTGAGTCTGCTGCCAAGTACGAGCCTTCTGCACTTGTTATCCATCCTTCTTAGGCTCGAATTTGCGCTTGTGGTCATTATTAGTAGGCCTGTTGTCGTGCACGAGCTTGTGTTCCCTTTCTGCAATGAGGGCTTTGTTTACCAGAGTTTGGAAATCCGGGAAATCAAACATACTGAGAGTGCATCTGAGGTGTTGGTTCAGTCCTCCAAGAAATCTGTCGATCTTCCTTTCGTCTGTGGCCACATCATAAAGAGAATAATGTGCCAAATGGTTGAACTTGTGCAGGTACTCACTTATTGACAGGCTTCCTTGTGTGAGAGCGAGGAATTCGCGCTGCTTGACCTTCATAATCCTTGCTGGAATATGGTACTTGCGGAAATGATCCTTGAATTTATTCCAAGTAATTTCTTCGTCCGCGGGCCACATAGCCTTAGCATTATCCCACCATATAGCGACAGCTCCTTCAAGATAATGCGTAGTGAAGGGAACCTTGTCATCTTCTTCAGTGTGAGCAATCTCAAGCTTTTTCAATAGTCCTTAACCAATCATCGGCTTCCAAAGGATCGATAACTTGACTGAAACTGGGAGGCTTGGTCCTCTGAAAATCTGACAGCTTGGAGTGATGACCATTCTGATTTCCATTCTGCCCAACCATAGCTTGCACACTTTTCAATAGCTCAATCAGATCGTTGTTCCTTCTTTCTTCAAACATACGCATGATTTGCTCAGTGGATTGCGGATGTGGCGGTGGAGCCGGTGGTGGCTGGTAAGGCTCGGGGGAATGTCATGCCTGTCTTGCTAAGTGACGAACAGGGACATCCTCACAAGCATGGCTGCTGCTGCCTCCCCACGTCATCCTATTATTTATTTTCCCAATATAAAGCAACCGAGATGATAAATATCCAAAAATGGGAAAGAAAGCCAGCGACAAACCCGGAAGAAAACAGCAAAAAAACCAAGGCGAATAAATAATAGGTTCCAACATAATTATACATAGACTAATACATGAAAGATAAACATCATGACGGGTTCGACTACCCTCCTACATGAAACTAAGCATCATGACACGTATGAATACATCCGTACATCAACCTCATGACGACTACGGTACTCTAACGATCTAGTGCTCGGCTAGCATTGCGGGCTCCTCTCCTGAGCCAGACTCAGATCCTGAGCTGATAGTTGATACCTCCGGGTTAAAAGTGACACTGCAGCGCTGCCTCGAGGACTCTCCCTCAGGGGCAGGTGTGGGGCGAGACCTAAGCATAGGGGCTGCAAGAGTAGCCACAAGGGAAGCCCACACAGCAGGGGCACTGCGAGGGGTCACTGCCAAAGGGTTTGTGGTACCCTGAGTAGTCACCAAAGTAACCAAAGTAACAGAAGCTGGAGGAACAAATGGAGTGAAA
This sequence comes from Triticum aestivum, assembly GCF_018294505.1. Classification (NCBI taxonomy): domain Eukaryota; kingdom Viridiplantae; phylum Streptophyta; class Magnoliopsida; order Poales; family Poaceae; genus Triticum; species Triticum aestivum. Next base: position 252,309,879 of record NC_057805.1, read on the forward strand.
CCGACAGTAGGTGAATGGTTCCTATTCCGAGCAGGGGCAAGGGCCATCAGGGCTCGGGTCAGCTCTCGGGCTAACTCATAGATCAAGAGATAACTGGCAGTCATATAGCGAGAACGGTGGCTAGCAGGACGATCGCACGCCGGATCAATAAAAGGGAAGCGGATACGCCCATTCTCGTGCAGAGATGGGTAGAAATAGAAACCTGGGTGGGCATGCATGCGAACCTCATTGTAGCGCAAGTCTACAAGAGCCTCGAGTGCAGCAAACTGGATAGCCTGGGATGGCATGGAAGCGAAACCACCCTTAGAGGAACGGGTGTAAGTGCCGGAAGGAGAACTGTGGTCTAGAGTGACTTCCGCGTAGTACTCATACAGCGAACCAGCCAGATGCTCCCGATACACCTGATACACTGGATCAGCACCCTCTGGGTAGAGACAGCGCCACACATTCTGAAGCAGGTCCGGCGAGGTGTACGGTGCTGGCTCGGACTGGTACATGAATGGAACTAGAGCCATCTACACTCACAATCATTAGACGGTTAGTGATAAGAACAAATAAAATGCATGCAATGCACCAATCAATTTCTATTACTACCGGCACTCAGACTAAGCTAACTACCGTTCATCTAGCGCATCGACGGTCTAGTGTGTCCTACAGTCAGTGTGGCTCTGCTACCAAGCGTTGTGGCACCCCGGCTCAGAGCAGTCGGTTTACCTTGCATTGCCAGCCCAGAGATCAAGTCTTCTGGCAACACACAGCAACTTGGTACAGACAACAACTGCTTTATTGATGCTAGCAGAAACATAGGTTTGATATTACATCAAGTAGCGAGGCCAAGCGGCACACACGGTGCGGCTAAACAATATGTACATTATTTAATGAACATGAGAGGGCCTCGATCACGATAACTACGCGTCAGCGGAATGGCGACGAAGTGGAACTCCATAGCACAAGGACACTGATGTGGACACGATCTAGACACGGGAAGCACTCTGATCCGATACGACTTTCCTGAAATCTGGCATGACACGCCAGGTTAGTACATTGAATGTATTTGCAAGCTCACAACAAACATAGGCATAATGGCAAACAATATCATGACAATTAATCAGGTTAATGTAATGCAAATCATACTACTGATGCGGTGAGATTAACTTGTGCACCGACTCACTCGGACTCTCTTACCAGACGGGTTACCTCGTAACCGAACAGTGATCATACCTAGATCACAAATGAAACCAACACTTTGGTTCCCACCACGATCATCTTCATGATCTCTCAAATCATCACATAACCAAGGCCAAACAATAAACATTTAGTGTGCAAGATTACTTATTAATGTTGATCCATGGTGTGACTTACTCACGAGCTATGTCCGTAACCGAGGACGCGGCTGTCGATAGATTAAATACACTCTGCAGAGGTAGCGCACTTTACCCACACCACGGAATCCATGGCCTCGTCTTCCCATTCGGGTGGACCAATCGCATTCCGACGAAACCCTCCCATTGCCATGACACTCTCGCGGCCACTCCGACTAACTCCCCACTCGGCTAAGTCATGGGTGGCCCCGTGCCTACCAAAGGCATCAACGGCCACCGTCGTGGCAAGAACGGTCGCAAACGGGGACAAGGTACCATAAGAACAAACGGGCACACAAGGTTATGTCTGCTTAACGGGCCAGGGTACCAGACGCCCATAACCTTCCCTCGTTGGAGGTACCGACCAGAGGCATGACAACGGACCGAATCAAGACCTTCCCATAAAGGCAAATGTGGTCGCACTGGGAAAAACTCGATTCAGTGGCACCATGAATCGATCAACATTATGTTCAAGTTGAATTATCTTCAGTTTTAACTTGAAATAAAATAACTCGAGTCACCATGTACCATGCAACTATTTGACATGCAAAACATACCACTCAAAGTAAACAGATCAACATCATCAAAGTTTCCTTCTTGCACTACTCATCATTAAACTTTACTGGTTCTACTTTACTTGTTTTTATCACTCATCATTTTAGTTATACCATAATATATTAAAATTAATTTATCACATAAAAAACTACCATTATTCATAAAAGCATAATCACACAATAAAAATTTCTTCTACTGTCTTAAACTAGCTCATGCATTCAACCAGTACCATAACAAAGCATTTCAAGCATGATAAAATAACTAGCACTAAGCAATATTCATTTAAATAATTAAATGCATGAAAATAACTCATATTCAAGTTGGAAAAAATCATAAATATTGAAATGACACCATACAAATGTTGGTGTGGCTTGCCTTAATGCAGAGGAGGTTCACACTCCTCCCGGTTATCTTCAAGACAAGCTTCTCCCTCTGAAAATATTTAAAAACAGCAAAATAAAATATCAAGAACCACTCTGAAAATCACTAGAAATTTTAGACAGCAAGGAAAAATCTCAGTTTTGGTGTGCTGCTAGAACTTTTCAAAACAAACACAATGAAAAAAGAATCAACTCATTTGGACTTATGGTTTAAGAGTTATGGCTAGTCAAAGTTCCTGGTCAAATATTTGAATCAAATTAGAATTAAAAAAGAAAACCAGGGGTGACGTCGATGGCGTATTTTCAGAATATGCCTCCACTCGTACCGCTTCGGGCGCGTGTGGAGAGACTGACAGCGGGCCCCACCGGTCAGCTGTGGAGAGAGGGGGAGAGGGACAAAGCATAGGAGGCGCTTCGTCAGAGCTCACGCTGGGGAGGAGGGGTTCTTGGCTGGTTCTAGAGGGATAGAAAGAGAGAGGGGGTCGAGGTGCACCTGCCTGTACCCGTGCCTCGACGAGAGACGGTCGGAGCAGCTCAGAATCATGCTCCCAAGCGGCGGCTGCGGTCGGGTCTCGCCGGAGAAGAGGAAGACGATGGAGAGGGGCGGTTCCAGGGGCTCCAGCGGCGTCAACAGGCACCACTGGACCACCAAGGAGGCGCCGGAGGAGTCTGTGGGGCTCGAGGTGGAGTGGAGCGTTGGGGGCGAGCAGAGGGGATCGCCGGCGAGCTCGAGCTTGAGCATGGTGGCCCGAGGCTTGCCTGGCCGGGCTACGGCTCCCTCTACTGCGTGTGGTGGCTGGTGAAGAGGCTGGATGGGTTGGAGAGGCCAAGGGCATCGATATTTATAGGCGGAGGGGGAAGGGGGTCTTGGCTCCGCCGGAGCTCTCTGGAAGCCGACGAGCAACGATGAGCGGGTTCAACGAGGGGTGGATGGGCTCAGCAATCATGCGGGGGTTGTGCAGCGTGCGAACGAGCTCAGGAGGCGGTGGGAGAAGAAGATAGGGACACTGGGCGCACTGTGGCTTTGGACGCGTTGTGCCCGTGTCCGCTGCAGCATCTCTGGCATCGGCGAGCACCAGGGAGAGGTCAGACATGAAGAGACAGAGATGGTGGCGCGGTGCGGTAGTCATTGGCGAGCTCTGCATCGAGCATGCGCGACACAGAGACAAGGGCGTAGCGCAGAGCACGTCGGACGCGATGCCAGGGCCGTGTCCTCATGTTGTCACCATGCTGGCATGGTCAAAACGACGGCCACGCGATGCCAAACCTTGTCCCTCCTGTTGTCCATGCATTGATTAGTCTAGGGAAGAGATCATACACTGCCAGGCTGACCAGATTTGACTTGAGCTTGCCGGCAAGTTTCTGGTCAGATTGGTCGCCAAGTTTGGAGGGCTTCTATAAGGTCATTAGGGTTGATTCTCTAGGGTTAAGGTTTTGTTAGGAGGGTAAACAAGCTCAAGAAAACTCAGCTTCATTAGAGCAATGAAAAATACAGTTGCTGTAGAAACTGAATTTTGAGGCCAGAACAGAAATGATTTTCTGTAGAAAAATATTCCAAAAAGTCATGCAATATTTTTGCTCAAGAAGGTGGGCCAGGGTCCAAAGAATATTTGAGAATTTTCTCAGATTTTTGGAAGCAAGAAAAATGAGGGTTGCTTTGGAGCACAAGTCTCTGAATTGAATTTCATAGAAGAAATTGAATATTTTTCTTTTATGAAAAATATTCCTTGGGTTATTTTGGGATTTTTCAGAGAATAATGTTGAATGAGAGATGGATGGGTCACTTGGGTGAAAATCAAGGACATGCCCAAGTGTTTAAGTCCATTTGAATTGTTCCAAAAACCCCAAATTCAACGCAGAAGCAATTCTCAGGGCTGCTACGTGTGTCGCATGCTACCAGCAAGCCCTGCGTCGTTATCACAGCTGCAGCGTTCATGCCCGGTGTTTTGAGAAAGGCGACCTTGTCCTTAGGCGCGTTCAGTTTGCCAAGGGTGCAAACAAGTTGACGCCAAAGTGGGAAGTCCCTTACCGGGTAGTACGAGTCACCAAACCTGGCGCAGGCCATCTGGAGACCGGAGATGGCATTCAATTGCAAAACTCATGGAATATTGAGCATCTCTGCAAGTTCTACCCATAAGGACCGGCTGTCGGGCCCTGCCCGGCAGCAACCCTTTTGTACAGGCCTTCCCTCGGTTGCATGTAACCCCTTGTACAAAGCCAGGCGCAGACCCTGAGCAACAGAGAAATAAATGAAGCACTGGGGGGCCGACAACTTGCATGCATGCATAAGCATTTCATGAGTATCGCATGTTCATGTAGATAAGATTGCATCTGGCATCATTTTCATCTGCATAAATTGCAGGCGCCTACCGAGGACTTTGTCTCCAAGAGGAGATGGAAAGATGAGCCTACATTGTGATCTCCGGCAAGCCAAACAGATAAGTTCTTTCTCTTATCCATATGTGTTCTGTAAGTAAAGACTTGTGCATAAGAAAACCTCGCCGCTTTTTGAAACTTAGGTGCTCCCATCCCTTGACTCGAACGTTGCTTCTGTCAGGATGGTCGCAGTGGCCTTTGATAAAAAAAGATTGGCGGGGGGCTGGTCCCTCTTCATGATTTGTGCCCGGTAGGCCTAACTCCCCGGCAACAAAACTAAGGGTACCGACAGGGTAGCGTGCTGGGGGAAACTTGTTTGCTTAAAAGTATAGAGGCGTCCTGCCCTTGCATGGACATATTACATGCACAAGTCCCTAGCAAGGTTTATCTTTTTCATTAATTTGCTGATCAAACAAGTACAGACCTTACAGGACACAAACATGGATTCAAGAGATTACATAATTTGAACTAAAATTTGGCAAGTGCCTGCAGATTTGAGATTGAAAAATGATAAGTGTCCCGTAAACTCCTCTCACTGACCCTCTTATCCCATGTATTGCGGTGGGAAGAGAAGGGGACAGAAGGGGTGCCTAAGCAGACACCCCCCCCCAATCCCGTCAGGGCCTGCCGGACGCGGCCTGACAAGATCGGGAGTGGCGAGGCTACGAAGGAGGGCACGAGGAGCAGCTTGGCGGTGACCTAGTCACCACCCCCGAGACCAACAAGAAGCCCCAGCTCGAGCACCGGTGGGATCAACAACTAGAACTCAGCTAGAAGACTGTTGGAGGGGGACGAAGGCACCAAGGGAACATCCCTCCCCATCCATCACCTGAAGAGACTGGTGATGATGGTGCCGGGGAGGGAGGGGAAGAGCGGAAAGACGAGGTGGCAGGTCGCCAGAAGGAGACGAAGGCGTCGGTGCCATCGTACTCCAACCTGACGCCCTGCCACCCGCCTCTTTGTCTTCCCTCATTTTCTCTCCATCACCATAGCTCCAGGGAGACACCGGGCCCATAGCCCGACACCTTCCCCGGAGAAGCGACCGACAGCCAGGGGGCGCGGGGTGCACCACTCCCCACCTTGGCGGGCAGGAAGGCGCCCCTTTTCTCAGCATCGACCCCGGTTCCGCAGGGAGGGGCAGTGCTGGGATTACCAACGACCCTGAGACCTGCATCCCGAACAGGCGTCGAAGGCTCCAAGAACCTGTTCGCCAGGCCGATGAGTTGCAATGGCTCATAGCAAGATGCCATGCTCCCCGACAGACGGCCGGCCAAGGCAGAGGAGGCAAGAATTTCACCACGACGGGAAAGCTCGATATCTCCTGCACCGCGAATGGCTCGCCCACCACACCGCCTCTAGACCTAGACCAGACTCACTCCCCAAACATCAGCACAAGCATTTAGCATCATCAGCTCTAAGCTATGGCCTGGCCCGGGGCTCTCCCTTTCAGCATACCCAGGGGAAAGCATGGAATGGAGGAGAAGGAATATGAGGATGAATGCCTCGGATCCTCCCCCGCTCCTCATTTTATAGGCAGGTCGGGGAAGAGAGCCGACCCCGTGACGGGGAACCGCCGCCCTCCTTCACCAATCCCAGAAGACCGGGGCCCTCCCTTGACGCTCTCTCGCACCACGCACCTCCGTTACCTACCCCACTTGGTGCATGCAGCATACGTGGCTAAGGATAAGGTCGTGGTGGGAAGAATGAATTGGCAGTTACTCTCTCGTGCGTTAAAGTCATTCACGGGCCATTACAAGAGTGGGCCCACTGTGATTGGCGTTACGCAACGCGCGGAAGAACCGGAGATCGGTCGGGCTTAAGTTAATGAAGAAGCAAAGAAGATCTCATGGGGCCAGCCACTTCTACGCCCCTACATGTGCACTGGTTAGGGCCTACCCCCACGACGCCCGGCAGCTCATTCGTGCCAGGGCCGGGGGCTCCTATCGGTGCAACAAACCCTGCGTCTGTTGCCCAGACTGTGCATAGGCCCAAGAACAAGATTACAGCACCAAGATCAGATCAAAGCAAGAGGGATCAGTTCTTTGAAGGACCAACGTGTAGATCAAGAAGACCAAGACTAGCCAGAGAGACAAGATACCACTACGAGAAGAACCTCCCTTGTCGGGAAGGCGAGCCTGGCAAGGTTGGGGTTACCCCGGAAGCGAGCCTCCAAGATCGCCCCGGCAGGCCCGCCGGGGCTCACGGAGGCAAACCACTCCACCACACCACCCCATAGTGACGCACGTCGTCGGTCAATGTGGTGTCAAGCTCCTAAGTGACTAAGTGGCTGCTCCCTGCCGCATGGCAGCCACTTCCTACAGAAAATACCTCCAAGCGACACAAGTCCAGAGACGTGTCAAGCAAGCAGGCGCAAAGCTGGCAAAACACTGCCGGGCACGTTGTGATGTGACACTGAGCGGCGCATTTAATGCACTCTGTCAGCCTGCAGAGTTAGGTATGATAGCATTGTTTGCTATTAATCAGTACGTAAAGACTGATTTGCCACTGTGGTGACCCCTTGATCTATAAAAGGAGGCCCATGGCAACCGTAGAAAGGATTCGGACCCCCCCCCCCCCACACACACATTCATACGTGCATAGCCACTCTCGCCCCGAGGCAACCTTGCCGGGCAAGAGCGCTGCGCTTTTCCACCATCAATCCACCAAAGCAGGAGTAGGGTTTTACGCCTCACGACGGACCGAACCTGGGTAAAACTGCCTGTGTGATCTTTGTCGTGCTGTGTTACGCTTCTCCGGTCTTTGTGCAACGTGCCCATACCCCCGCCGAACCAAAAGGGGCTCATGGCCCCATAGGTGGTCGTGGTTTCCCATGACAACTTTGGTGCGCCGGGTAGGGGGGTCACTTGCGTGAACCCGAGAGCGTAAGCAATGCATCATCTTCATCACCATTTTCATCATAGACGGCTCCATCAACTATGGCGCCCAAGAAGAAGTCCGGTGTCGTAGCTCACCCGTCCACCTCGAAGGCACCGCCGCCCGTGACCGCCGATGCCGCGGGGAATGCGAAGGCGCATGAGGATGTGGGCGCTGCGGGAGACATGGTCGGTGCAGGTGGCGTTGTCACCACCTCTCCCGCAGCCGAAGAAGGAGCGGGAGGCACCGGAGAAGGACAGCACCAACAACATCCCGGTGACCACGCTCCGCGAGGTACGGGTAGAGAAATTATTCCTTCTGTCCCTCCTAGCCTGGCCTAGGGGAAAGCCATGGCGGTGACATTCGTCTCGAGGCGAATCACAATCCTATGGCCGCCCCCGCCGTGGGCACGATCGCAGGACATGCACCGCCCCTGAAGGAAATTGGCCTAGGCGATGCTCCGAACGGAGTCATTGGCCCACGCGTGCCATCACCTCATCACCACGCCATCTCAACGACTGGCTCCCGGCGATGGGAGCTCGAAGCAACCACCGCCGGCACCATCAGGAGCCGCGCGATGCTGCGGTCTACATCGTCATCACCAATGCCAAGCACCACTTCAGAGGCCATGGTGCGGGCCCAACTGCTGCTGAGGTTTCCGTCGGCAGCTGATCAGATGGATGAGTGGAGAGCCACCATTCAGAGTCAGATTGGCTTTGCCGAGGTTGGAGGCTCATAGCGAGCTGGCCCGCCACGGCCTCCCCAGACGACGACAGCAACCCACGCTGCTAGCCATGCGGAAGGGGCCAGCCCCACAGTGCAATCCCCACCGCGGCAACCAGCGCGAGGGCCACGCAACCAAGAGCTTGATGACATCTCGATGGCTTCGTCCGATCCTCGAGCACGTCAAGGCCGACGGTGAGCCCCGGAGGATAGGTGATGACCCGCAAGTATAGGGGATCTATCGTAGTCCTTTCGATAAGTAAGACTGTAGAACCCAACGAGGAGCAGAAGGAAATGACAAGCGGTTTTCAGTAAGGTATTCTCTGCAAGCACTGAAATAAGCGGTAACAGATAGTTTTGTGTTAAGGTAATTTGTAACGGGTAACAAGTAACAAAAGTAAAAAAGGTGCAGCAAGGTGGCCCAATCCTTTTTGGAGCAAAGGACAAGCCTGGACAAACTCTTATATGAAGGAAAGCGCTCCCGAGGACACATGGGAATTATCGTCAAGCTAGTTTTCATCACCTTCGCGTTCGTTACTTTGATAATTTGATATGTGGGTGGACCGGTGCTTGGGTACTGCCCTTCCTTGGACAAGCATCCCACATATGATTAACCCCTATTGCAAGCATCCGCAACTACAAAAGAAGTATTAAGGTAAACCTAACCATAGCATGAAACATGTGGATCCAAATCAGCCCCTTACGAAGCAACGCATAAACTAGGGTTTAAGCTTCTGTGACTCTAGCAACCCATCATCTACTTATTACTTGCCAATGCCTTCCTCTAGGCCCAAATAATGGTGAAGTGTCATGTATTCGACGTTCACATAACACCACTAGAGGAGAGACAACATACATCTCATCAAAATATCGAACGAATACCACATTCACATGACTACTTATAGCAAGACTTTTCCCATGTCCTCAGGAACAAACGTAACTACTCACAAATCATATTCATGTTCATAGTCAGAGGGGTATTAATATGCATAAAGGATCTGAACATATGATCTTCCACCAAATAAACCAACTAGCATCAACTACAAGGAGTAACCAACACTACTAGCAACCCACAGGTACCAATCTGAGGTTTTGAGACAAAGATTGAATACAAGAGATGAAATAGGGTTTGACATGAGATGGTGCTGGTGAAGTTGTTGATGCAGATTGACCCCCTCCCGATGAGAGGATCGATGGTGATGATTTTCCCCTCCCGGAGGGATGTTTCCCTGACAGAACAGCGCCGCCGGAGCCCTAGATTGGTTTCGCCAGGTTCCGCCTCGTGGCGGCGGTGCTTTGTCCTGAAATCTTCCTCTCTATTTTTTCTAGGACGAAAGACTTCATATAGCAGAAGATGGACACCGGAGGCCTGCCAGGGGGCCCACGAGACAGGGGGGGCGCGCCCCCACCCTCGTGGCCAGGGTGTGGGCCCCCTCTAGTTGATTCTTTCTCCAGTATTTTTTACATATTCCAAAACATGCCTCCGTGAAGTTTCAGGACTTTGGGAGTTGTGCAGAATAGGTCTCTAATATTTGCTCCTTTTCCAGCCCAGACAGTTGCCGGCATTCTCCCTCTTCATGTAAACCTTGTAAAATAAGAGAGAATAGGCATAAGTATTGTGACATAATGTGTAATAATAGCCCATAATGCAATAAATAACGATATAAAAGCATAATGCAAAATGGACGTATCAACTCCTCGAAGCTTAGACCTCGCTTGTCCTCAAGCGAAAATCGATAACGAAAAATATGTCCACATGTTTAGAGATAGAGGTGTCGATAAATAAAATACGGACATGAGGGCATCATGATCATTCTTATAACAGCAACATATATATATATTGTCATATGATTTCTTATGCTAAAGTAACAATCTATTCACAATGTAAAGTATGAATTAGAAACTTCATTGAAAACTAACAAACTATGATCTCGGTCATTGAGGCAATTGCAATTTATCATAACATAGGAAAGAGTCAATATAAGAGCTTTTCAGCAAGTCCACATACTCAACTATCATTTAGTCTTTCACAATTGCTAACACTCACGCAATACTTATGGTTATGGAGTTTTAATCAGACACAGAGAAAGATAGGGGCTTATAGTGTTGCCTCCCAACCTTTTACCTCAAGGGTAATGTCAACAATAATAGTTCATGATAACTTACATCCAATTGGATATATATATATATATATATATATATATATATATATATATATATATATCAGGATCTTTCCAACACAATGTGCTTGCCAAAGGATAAAATGTAAAAAGGAAAGGTGAAGATCACCATGATCTTGTATAAGGTATAAGACAAGAATGAAAGATAGGCCCTACGCAGAGGGAATTAGAGGTTGTCATGTGCTTTTATGGTTGGATGCATGAAATCTTAATGCAAAAGAACGTCACTTTATATTGCCACTTGTGATATGGACCTTTGTTATGCAGTCCATCGCTTTTATTGCTTCCACATCACAAGATTGTATAAATCTTATTTTCTCCACACTAATAAATCATACATATTTAGAGAGCAATTTTTATTGCATGCAACGATGACAACTTACTTGAAGGATCTTACTCAATCCGTAGGTAGGTATGGTGGACTCTCATGGCAAAACCGGGTTTAAGGATATTTGGAAGCACAAGTAGTATCTCTACTTGGTGCAAAGAATTTGGCTAGCATGAGGGGGAAAGGCAAGCCCAACATGTTGGACGATCCATGACAATATACTTTATTTCGGATATAAGAAAACATAACCCATTACGTTGTCTTCCTTGTCCAACATCAACCTTTTAGCATGTCATATTTTAATGAGTGCTCACAATCATAAAAGATGTCCAAGATAGTATATTTATATGTGAAAACCTCTCTTTCTTTATTACTTCCTATTAATTGCAACGATGACCAAAACTATGTTTGTCAACTCTCAACAACTTTTATTCATCATACTCTTTATATGTGAAGTCATTACTCTCCATAAGATCAATATGATCTCTTTTTATTTCTTTTTATTCTTTCTTTTATTTTTATTCCCTCAAGATCATAGCAAGATAACCAAGCCCTTGACTCAAAACTAATCTTTATTATATATAGCTTACGGACTCGATTACATAGAAGGATCGTAAAGCAAAACTCAAAACTAGACCATACTAAAACTTTATTCTACTAGATCAAGATATTACCAAAAGGATCGAACTAAGAAAAACGGCAAAGATAGGAGTGTGATGGTGATTCGATACCGGGGCACCTCCCCCAAGCTTGGCAGTTGCCAAGGGGAGTGCCCATACCCATGTATTTATGTCTCTTTCTTCGGAGGTGGTGATGTGATATTCTTGGCGATGATGCCCCTCAGGATACGATTCTCTTCCTCGAGCTTATTGACTTGCTGCTTGAGGTCCATTATTTCCTTACAGAGCTTGCCCGTGACGGCTAAAGCTCCTTTCACCCATGGATGTTGCATAGCTGCGGGAGAACAAGTAACACTCTTTTTCATATTTTCATAAGAAAGGAATCTAACATTGGAAGGGATGACCGAGTTTGGAATAGCTGAGCTCTGTAGTTCCCCCATCGTGAATACGGCTCGGAAACGAGAAGTAACTTCTTGATCCTCTTCCATGGCATCTATCCTTTTCAAGTCGGCCTCCATCTCCTCCTCTGTTGATGGCCCAAAGTGGTCAGCATCACTGTTTGCTCCTAGTCCTGGTGTCGGATGAGACACCCGGCTCTCCCCGACTGACTCTTGAGAAGACATCTTGCTCTAATCTGCGGTAGAAACAACTCAAAACAAAAACAGAGGATATTTGCATGGTACGGTGGTCAAAACCTTTGGGAGATTATATATGAATTTTTACTGACCAAAAGAAGTATCGTGCAAGATAATGGAGTCCGGAGGGCACACGAGGTGCCCACGAGGCAGGGGGCGCCCATGGGGGTAGGGTGCGCCCTCCACCCTCGTGGATGCCTCGTGTCCTCTTCGGGCAACTTCTTATTTTCCTATTTTCTTAAATATTCCAAAACGGAGAAAAACTACTATTAGAACTGTTTTGGAGTCGGTTTACTTACCGTACCACATACCTATTCCTTTTCGGAGTCTGAAACGTTCTGGAAAGTGTCCCTTATGTATTCCTCCGAGGTTACGGTTTCAATAACGTTAGTTTCAACAATTATTGGATTAGCTGAGATATAATGTTTGATTCTTTGACCGTTCACCACCTTCGGATTTGTGCCTTCGAAGTTGTTGATTTTTATGGCACCGGAACGATAGACCTCCTCGATAACGTAAGGGCCTTCCCATTTAGAGAGAAGTTTTCCTGCAAAAAATCTTAAACGAGAGTTGTATAGCAAACATAATCACCTACATTAAACTCACGCTTTTGTATCCTTTTGTCATGCCATCTTTTAACTTTTCTTTAAACAGTTTGGCATTCTCATAGGCTTGGGTTCTCCATTCATCAAGTGAGCTAATGTCAAATAGTCTCTTCTCACCAGCAAGTTTGAAATCATAATTGAGCTCTTTTATGGCCCAATATGCCTTATGTTCTAGTTCGAGAGGTAAGTGACATGCTTTTCCATAAACCATTTTATACGGAGACATACCCATAGGATTTTTATATGCAGTTCTATAGGCCCATAATGCATCATCAAGTTTCTTGGACCAATTCTTTCTAGATCTATTAACAGTCTTTTGCAAAATTAATTTGATCTCTCTATTACTCAGTTCTACTTGACCACTAGACTGTGGGTGGTATGGAGATGCAATTCTATGATTAACGTCATACTTAGCAAGCATTTTACGAAAAGCACCATGAATAAAATGTGAACCACCATCAGTCATTAAATATCTAGGGACTCCAAACCTCGGAAAAATAACTTCTTTAAGCATCTTAATAGAGGTGTTATGATCAGCACTACTAGTTGGAATAGCTTCTACCCACTTAGTAACGTAATCAACAGCAACTAAAATATGTGTATACCCATTAGAGGAAGGAAACGGTCCCATATAATCAAAGCCCCAAACATCAAATGGTTCAATAACAAGTGAATAGTTCATAGGCATTTCTTGACGTCTACTAATATTACCAATTCTTTGACATTCATCACAAGACAAGACAAACTTACGGGCATCTTTGAAGAGAGTAGGCCAATAAAAACCGGATTGCAATACCTTATGTGCAGTTCTATCTCCAGCGTGGTGTCCTCCATAAGCCTCGGAGTGACACTTGCGTAGGATCTGTTCCTGTTCATGCTCAGGTACACAACGTCTAATAACACCATCTACTCCTTCTTTATAAAGGTGTGGGTCATCCCAGAAGTAATGTCTTAAATCATAGAAAAACTTTTTCTTTTGCTGGTATGTGAAACTAGGTGGTATAAATTTAGCAACAATGTAATTAGCATAATCAGCATACCATGGAGCAGTATGAGAAGCATTTATGACAACTAATTGTTCATCAGGAAAGCTATCATCAATAGGTAGTGGGTCATCAAGAACATTCTCTAACCTAGACAAGTTGTCTGCAACGGGGTTCTCAGCTCCCTTTCTATCAATAATATGCAAATCAAATTCTTGTAGCAGGAGAACCCATCTAATAAGTCTAGGTTTAGCATCTTTCTTTTCCATAAGATATTTAATAGCAGCATGATCAGTGTGAACAGTTACTTTAGAATCAACAATATAAGGTCTGAACTTATCACAAGCAAATACAACTGCTAAAAATTCCTTTTCAGTGGTAGCATAATTTCTCTGGGCACTGTCTAGAGTTTTACTAGCATATTGGATAACATTTAATTTCTTATCAACTCTTTGTCCTAGAACAGCACCTACAGCATAATCACTAGCATCACACATAATTTCAAAGGGTAAATTCCAATCAGGTGGCTGAACAATAGGTGCAGAAATCAAGGCTTTCTTAAGTATTTCAAATGCTTCTACAGAATCATCATCAAAGACAAAAGGAACATCTTTTTGTAAGAGTTTAGTCAGAGGCCTAGAAATTTTAGAGAAGTCCTTAATGAACCTCCTATAAAAACCGGCATGACCAAGGAAACTTCTTATACCTTTAATGTCCTTAGGACACGGCATCTTTTCAATAGCATCAACTTTAGCTTTATCAACTTCAATACCTCTTTCAGAAATTTTATGCCCCAAGACAATACCTTCATTAACCATAAAGTGGCACTTCTCCCAATTCAAGACAAGATTAGTTTCTTCACATCTCTGCAAAACTCGATCAAGGTTGCTTAAGCAATCATCAAAAGAAGTTCCATAAACGGAGAAATCATCCATGAAAACCTCAACAATCTTTTCACAAAAGTCAGAGAATATAGCAGTCATACATCTTTGAAAGGTAGCAGGTGCATTGCATAAACCAAAAGGCATACGTCTATAAGCAAAGGTACCGAAAGGGCAAGTAAAAGTGGTCTTTTCTTGATCCTCTTTTGACACAGGTATTCGAGAGAAACCAGAATAACCATCTAGAAAGCAAAAATGTGTATGTTTGGATAATCTTTCTAGCATTTGATCAATAAAAGGTAAAGGGTAATGATCCTTTTTAGTAGCTTTATTTAGTTTGCGGAAATCAATTACCATTCTATAACCTGTAACAATTCTTTGTGGGATCAATTCATCTTTATCATTAGGAACAACAGTAATACCTCCCTTCTTAGGGACACAATGGACAGGACTTACCCACTGACTATCAGCAACGGGATAAATTATACCTGCCTCCAGAAGCTTTAGTATTTCTTTTCTTACCACTTCTTTCATCTTAGGATTTAACCGTCGTTGGTGATCAACAACCGGTTTAGTGTCTTTCTCCAATTTTATTTTGTGCTGGCATAGAGTGGGACTAATGCCCTTAAGATCATCAAGAGTATATCCAATAGCAGCACGGTGCTTCTTCAGAGTTTTCAATAATTTCTCTTCTTCTTGCTCTGAAAGGTTAGCACTAATAATAACAGGATATATCTTCTTTTCATCAAGATAAGCATATTTAAGAGTATCAGGTAATGGTTTAAGCTCAAACACGGGATCACCCTTGGGTGGAAGAGGATCCCCTAGAATCTCAACAGGAAAGTTGTGTTTCAAAATAGGTCCATGTTTAAAGAATACTTCATCCATTTCCCTTCTTTCATTGATAAACATATCATTTTCATGGTCTAGCAAATATTGCTCTAAAGGATCATTAGGAGGCACGGCAATAGAAGCAAGACCAATAATTTCATCTTTACTAGGCAATTCTTTATCATGGGGTTGTCTACGAAATTTAGCAAAATTAAAATCATCAAACATATCCCCTAAACCAACAGTAAAAATATCCTTTTCGCAGTCTATCTTAGCATTAACAGTATTCAAGAAGGGCCTACCAAATATAATGGGACAAAAGTCATCTTGTGGGGAACCAAGAACAAGAAAATCAGTAGGATATTTGACTTTCCCACACAAGACTTCAACATCTCTAACAATCCCAACTGGTGAAATAGTATCTCTATTGGCAAGCTTAATTGTAACATCAATCTCTTCTATCTCAGCAGGTGCAATATCATGCATAATTTCTTTGTATAAGGAATGAGGTATTGCATTTGCACTAGCACCCATATCACACAAGCCATGATAACAATGATCTCCTATTTTAACAGAAACAACAGGCATGCCAACAACAGGTCTATGTTTACCCTTAGTATCGGGTCTAGCAATTCTAGTAGCTTCATCACAGAAGTAAATAACATGCCCATCAATATTATCAGCTAAGAGATCTTTAACCATAGCAATACTAGGTTCAACTTTAATTTGCTCAGGGGGTGTGGGTGTTCTAGTATTACTCTTACGAACCACAGTTGAAGCTTTAGCATGATCCTTTATTCTAACAGGGAAAGGTGGTTTCTCAATATAAGCAGTAGGAACAATAGGATCAACATTATAAGTGATAGTCTTTTCTTCAACTTTAATAGGTTCAACTACTTTTACTTCAATGGGAGGATGAAATTTAAACCACTTCTCCTTAGGGAGATCAACATGAGTAGCAAATGATTCACAGAAAGAAGCTACTATCTCAGAGTCAAGTCCATATTTAGTGCTAAATTCACGGAAAACATCGGTATCTATAAAAGATTTAACACAATCAAACTTAGGTGTTATACCTGACTCCTTACCTTCATTGAGATCCCAATCTTCAGAGTTGCGTTTAATTCTTTCCAATAAATCCCATTGAATTCAATAGTCTTCATCATAAAAGAACCAGTACAAGAAGTATCAAGCATGGAGCGATTATTGAGAGAAAGCCGAGCATAAAATTTTTGAATAATAATTTCTCTTGAGAGCTCATGATTGGGGCATGAATATAACATTGACTTAAGCCTCCCCCAAGCTTGAGCGATGCTTTCTCCTTCGCGAGGCCAAAAATTATATATATAATTACGATCACGATGAACAAGATGCATAGGATAAAACTTCTGATGAAATTCCAATTTCAATCGGTTGTAGTTCCATGATCCCATATCATCACATAGCCTAAACCATGTCAATGCCTTTCCCTTCAAAGATAAAGGGAAGACCTTCTTCTTGATAACATCCTCGGGCATACCTGCAAGCTTAAATAATCCACAAACTTCATCCACATAGATTAGGTGCAAATCGGGATGCAATGTTCCATCTCCTGTAAAAGGATTAGCTAGCAGTTTCTCTATCATACCCGAAGGAATTTCAAAGTAAACATTTTCAGTAGGTTCAGTAGGTTGAGGAGCAACTCTTTGCTCTACTGGTCGGGGTGAAGATACCCCGAACAAGCCCCTCAAAGGATTACTTTCCATAGTAACAAGTGACAGTAAATTTCAGCACACTATATAAATTTTTCCTTACCAAATTCCACTTACCAAAGGCGCTTCACTCCCCGGCAACGGCGCCAGAAAAGAGTCTTGATGACCCACAAGTATAGGGGATCTATCGTAGTCCTTTCGATAAGTAATAGTGTCGAACCCAACGAGGAGCAGAAGGAAATGACAAGCGGTTTTCAGTAAGGTATTCTCTGCAAGCACTGAAATTATCGGTAACAGATAGTTTTGTCATAAGGTAATTTGTAACGGGTAGCCAGTAACAAAAGTAAACAAGGTGCAGCAAGGTGGCCCAATCCTTTTTGTAGCAAAGGACAAGCCTGGACAAACTCTTATATGAAGGAAAACGCTCCCGAGGACACATGGGAATTATCGTCAAGCTAGTTTTCATCACGCTCATATGATTCGCGTTCATTACTTTGATAATTTGATATGTGGGTGGACCGGTGCTTGGGTACTGCCCTTCCTTGGACAAGCATCCCACTTATGATTAACCCCTATTGCAAGCATCCGCAACTACAAAAGAAGTATTAAGGTAAACCTAACCATAGCATGAAACATGTGGATCCAAATCAGCCCCTTACGAAGCAACGCATAAACTAGGGTTTAAGCTTCTGTCACTCTAGCAACCCATCATCTACTTATTACTTCCCAATGCCTTCCTCTAGGCCCAAATAATGGTGCAGTGTCATGTAGTCGACGTTCGCATAACACCACTAGAGGAGAGACAACATACATCTCATCAAAATATCGAAAGAATACCAAATTCACATGACTACTTATAGCAAGACTTCTCCCATGTCCTCAGGAACAAACGTAACTACTCACAAATCATATTCATGTTCATAATCAGAGGGGTATTAATATGCATAAAGGATCTGAACATATGATCTTCCACCAAATAAACCAACTAGCATCAACTACAAGGAGTAATCAACACTACTAGCAACCCACAGGTACCAATCTGAGGTTTTGAGACAAAGATTGAATACAAGAGATGAACTAGGGTTTGAGATGAGATGGTGCTGGTGAAGATGTCGATGGAGATTGACCCCCTCCCGATGAGAGGATCGATGGTGATGACGATGGTGATGAGTTCCCCCTCCCGGAGGGATGTTTCCCCGGCAGGACAGCTCCACCGGAGCCCTAGATTGGTTTCACCAGGTTCCGCCTCGTGGGGGCGGTGCTTCGTCCTGAAAGCTTCCTCTCTATTTTTTTCTAGGATGAAAGACTTCATATAGAAGAAGATGGGCACCAGAGACCTGCCAGGGGGGCCACGAGACAGGGGGGCGCGCCCCCACCCTCATGGCCAGGGTGTGGGCCCCCTCTGGTTGATTCTTTCTCCAGTATTTTTTATATATTCCAAAATGTGCCTTAGTGAAGTTTCAGGACTTTTGGAGTTGTGCAGAATAGGTCTCTAATATTTGCTCCTTTTCCAGCCCAGAATTCCAGCTGCCGGCATTCTCCCTCTTCATGTAAACCTTGTAAAATAAGAGAGAATAGGCATAAGTATTCTGACATAATATGTAATAACAGCCCATAATGCAATAAATATCGATATAAAAGCATGATGCAAAATGGACGTATCAACAGGCAGATGGGGGATGCGCATGTCACCATCGAGAGGCGACGCGACGGCCACCACCAATCAAGTGGGCACGATGGCCCCAACATCGACAAGCCTGCGCTCAGCAGAGGCGGGTACCTGCCTTTCGACGTTGGGTGTCCTGCCTTCACCCGTGAGCTACGGCATGTCCGTTGGCCGTCCGCTCGCATGTTCAAGCCAGAGATTCCAGAGAAGTATGATGAGAGACTGAACCTGGCAGAGTTCTTGAGCATCTACACCATCACTGTTCAGGCTTCCGGGGGAAGAGATGAGAGGGTTTTTGCCAACTACTTCCCTTTGGCGCTCAAGCCAAACGTGAGGTCTTCGCTGATGCATCTGCTAGAGAACTCCATATCGACCTAGGCTGACTTGTGCCATGAGTTCGTTGGCGCCTTCACGGGCGGCCACCAAGAACCAGGACGGCCCAGCGACTTGCAGCTTCTCCCGCATGGGTGCGCCTCTAGGGCTTGTGGGCCCCTCGGGCATCGTCTCGCGTTGATTCCAATTCCCTAAAATCACATATATTCCAAAAAAATCTCTGTAAGTTTTTATCGCGTTTAAACTTCGTTTGGTATGGATATTCTGCGAAACAAATAACATGCAACAAACAGAAACTGGTACTGGGCACTGGATCAATATGTTAGTCCAAAAAATAATATAAAAAGTTGCCAAAAGTATATGAAAGTTGTAGAATATTGGCATGAAACAATCAAAAATTATAGATACGACAGAGATGTATCAGACGGCGACACCGAGGCGGGATCGGGGGAGACGGCGACTCTGGCGAGGGCGAGGGCGAGGGCAGGGCTCCGATGAAGTCGAGGAGGAGGAGGCAGAGACTCCAGCGAGGGCGAGGGTAGGGCTCCGGCGGAGCTTGAGGCAGGGGCGCGTCGAGGGCATGCGCGCGGCGAGGGCAGCGGCGACGAGGGGGGAGAGAGTGGGGATTTGTGGGAGGAAGGAGAGGAGGGAAGCCCGGGGGGTTATGTCAATGTAGCAGTAGCACGGTTCTAAAACACACGCTATAGCTAAGGTAGCTATAGCGTGTTTCCTGAAACCGCGCTACTGCAATCTAAAGTAGCTACAGCACGTGTTTCGCAACCACGCTACTGCTATCACCAGTAGCTATAGCGCTTTTCTGCAATAGGCGCTTCTGCTATTGCTTTCATTTTTTCTTTTTCTTTTCTTTTTTCTTTTCCTATTTGTTTCTTCTATTTTCTTTTCCTTTATTTTCTTTTTCTTTTCTTCTTTTTCTTTTCTTTTCCTTTTTTTGAGAGCTGGAACGAAGGGAAGGTGATACAATGTATATAACTAAGGCTATATATATTGCATCATTTGACCCATAACGGCTAAGTGTGTATACAAAATAAGAACATATATATTACATCATTTGACCCATGCATAACGGTTAAGTGTGTACACAAAATAGGTACATATATATTACATCATTTGACCGATAACGGAGCGTCGACGTTTTCGTTTTTGAGTGAGCTACTTTCCCTTCTTGTTCGTTGACGAATAATTGAGCCCCTCGTTGTGACTTTTCCTTTTCCATGGAGTACGATCTTTCTTAGGTAATGTAGTATTGATTCTTCTTTTGACATATACTTCATCGTCATCGTCATCTTTCCTCATCGGGTTGACATACTGGTCGTAGTCTTCCTCGTTGGCAACTCCATCCATTCCAATGATGTTCCTTTTGCCTCTCCAGACGACAACACGGCTGGGATTCCTCGGGTCGGTTATGAAGAAGCATTGTGTCACGTGCTAGCGTGTACCCATGGCTCATTTTTTACGATGGCATTCACGATAGCGCTCTTGGCGTCGGGTATAGACATGGTAGTGAAATACCAATTTTCTCTTTCGACATTCTTATCCCATCTGACACAGAACATCGTCGCGCTGTGCAGTCCAGAGTAGTCAAGCTCCTAGATCTCCTCGATCCTTCCGTAGAATCTCTCAGTTGCGCCGTTGTCGCCGGTCATGCATTCCATCGTCACCCCTGAGTTCTGAAATTCATTGTTCATATCTTTGGCCTCCGTGTAGAACGTGTATCCGTTGATATCGTATGCCTGATAGGTCGCGTCGTTGGCCGCGGGGCCATGTGCTAAGGCGTATATGAGCAATCTGTCCTTAGATCCCTCTTCCAGGGGATTAGCAAGACTATGCTCTTCGAACCAATGTAGGAAAGTGGAGTTGTGCTCTCTAGTAACTTCAGAGTCCATCCTGCATAGCCCACGGTCATGATACTTCTTTGCGATGGTTTCTTTGTGATCGTCTAGGTGATGTAGCACTACTAAGTTTGCTATGTCAAAATCGTTGTGTCGATTCGAGTATCCCACATGTAGTTCCCTGCAACCATTGGAGTGACCTTCTCCTTTGAGCCTCCCAGGGTGCTTCTTAACAGGCAAACCAACACCAGGCCGGTCTCCACCATATAGATAATTCTTGCAGAAAGAGATGCACTCTTGTGTCAGATAGCCCTGGACGATGCTTCCATCCAGACGGGACATGTTACGAACGGATCCTTTGATGACCCCATTCATCCTCTCGAACGGCATCATGTTGTGCAGGAATGACGGCTCCAGGTCTACTATGTCGTCCACAACATGGACACACAGATGCACCATGCCATCAAAGAAAGCAGGTGGGAAGTACATCTCACGCTCATTTAGTATCACAACGATCTCTTCCTGTAGTCTTCGAAGCTACTTCACACTGATCGACTTTTGAGAGATGACGTCGAAAAAGTTGCAGAGACCAATAAGCGTGCCACGGACGTGCTTGTCCATTATTTCTCTAAGGGAAACAGGTAGTATCTGCATCATCTCACATGACAGTCATGGGACTTCATCCCGCTGAACCTTTTCTTCTTCATGTCTAGAAATCTGCTTATCTTCCCACAGTAACCGGAACTAACTTTGATTCCGGTAAGGCACTTGAAGAATTGATCGATCTCATCCAGACTTAAGGTGAAGGAAGAAGGGGGGCAATAATCCTCTTCCTTCACTTTTTTCCCTTCTTCTCCAGTGCCTCCGTCTCTGTCTCTGTCCCCTCTGACTATTTACGGGGCAGCATGTGCAGATCTGCCCTTATATTCAAATCTTGCAAGTCTCTTCTTGCCTCCGGCCCATCCTTGGTCTTATCTGGTATGTTCATCAGTGTCGCAAGCAAGCTCTCAAGGACATTCTTATAGATATGCATTTGATAAAGGCAATGAGGCATGTCCAGTTTGTACCAGTACTCCAAGTCCCAGAAAACAGACCTCTCTTCCATACCTTCAACAGCGGCTCTGCCGCCTTTTTCATCATTGTTCCTAGTTTTTCAACAGCTCATCGATTTTGGCACCGCTCCGCTTACATGGAGGTCCTCGATGCTCAGCCTCACCATTGAATAGATGTCCATGGTTTCTCCATGGGTCGTCCTTCTTGAGCCATCTTCAATGCCCCATGTACACGATTTTCCTAGACCCGCCTTCTTTCATTGACGTTAGCTTCTATGACGTCGTATCATCCATGCACCGCGTGCATCCGCAATATTCGTGGCATAGCTGGCCTGTGACATATCCGTAACCGAGATAGTCTTGTACCATCGTGATCAGCATGGCTCTCATATTGAAATACTCGCCTTTACTAGTGTCCCATGTCTTGGCCGTTTTTTCCATAATGTGTCTAACTCCTCTTGAAGTAGCCCCAGATACAGATTAATATTATTTCCCGGTTGTTTCGGCCCTTGATTCAGCATGCTCATGTGTATGTACTTCGACTTCATGCACACCCAGGGGGGATGTTGTACATACAAACAAACACGGGCCATGTGATATGGTTGGTGTTCTGGTTGCCAAACGAATTCATTCCATTGATACATGTGCCAAGCATGATGTTCCTTGCATCACATGCAAGATATTCGTTGTTGAACGCTCTCCACTGGCTTGCATCCGCGAGGTATCTCAGCTTTGGATCATCACCATCGTCGGGCTTTGTCCTCTCCGCATGCCAACACATGAGCTTTGCTTCCTTGGGATCTACAAAATAACGTTGCAGACCAGGAGTGATCGGTAAGTACCATACAACTTTCTGGGGAGATTTCTTTCTAGCCTTCTTGTATCGAGAATCATTGCACGCCGAAGAGCTCATTTCTTCCGCATGCTCCTTTCAATAAATTATGCAATCGTTGATGCATGCATGGTATCTAACATGTGGCGGATCAAGAGGGCACACGATCTTCTTGGCCTCATCCACACAAGTAGGACATAGATTCCCCGCGGGAAGAACATCCTTTAGGTACTTGAGAGGCTCATCGAGGCTAGTGGCGGTCCATTTGTTTTTAGCCTTTGTCTTCAGAAGTTCGAGCGTGAAACTCAAGCGGGTCACCTCGGGATCACAACCACATACAATGGAGTGTTCGAGTCTACCACCAGTTGCTCCAGCTTGGCCTCCTCTCTAGAAGTAGCTCTGTTAGTACTCGTCTCCTTGCGAATCAGTTCTTGAACATGAGGGTCCCGCACGATTGAACTTAGTAGCGACAAAGTCTGCGGCGTGTAGTCCATGTTTTCTCCACCGCCATGTCCAGCCTCTTCTCCACCGCCATGTCCGGCCTCTTCTCCGCCGCCATGTACGACCCCTTCTCTGCCGCCATTATCGGTCATCTCTTCATCTTGCCCCGTGTCCTCATTGCCTGCCCCGTCGGCGTCCCCATCATCATCATCTTCAATTATCCACCGAGTATAGCCATCCATGAAACCAGTCATGAGCAGGTGCGCCACCAAACGACCATCCTCGTAGGGGTCGAGCCAAACTCCTCCTTTGCATGTTCGACACGGATATAAAATCTCTGTCCAGTTATCTTCATTCATGTCCTGCACCACCGACTGCAACCACCTTTCCACCATGGTTCCACTGACCATCATGAACGCATGCATGGTAATAACAAACAAATTGATTATAAAAGTGCATGCAAGCATCAAAGTCATGCAAAAATTCGGCATGACCTTCCCTAAAAATAGGACATATAGAGTTTCCCCGAAATTCACCGAAACGGAAATAAATCGACATTTCCGCAAAACATAGGCAACTCAAGCACAATTTGGCGGCAACTCATGCCACAAACACAATTTCCATCATATCGCCCGATTATGTCATATCGCACACATACACATATTTCCATTCTTGAAAAAGCACAAATTTTTAATCACCTATCTCGAGATCGAGAACGGTGATGATGATGTCGATCGGTGTCGCCACACACCTAGGGAATGATCAAAAGTGGAGAAAGCTTACTTCTTGACATGGCTAGATCTAGTTAGGCAGGTACATAGGTCACCTCATTAAATGGGTAGATCTACCTAGCTAGTTGGGGAAGGAGATGAGTTTATCTAGTGGAGGGGGAGGAAAAGAGAAATGAGTTGCATTAATGGAGGTGGTGTAGTTAGCTAGGAGCAATAAAGAGAGAGAAAGAGAGGTAGAAGAAAGAGAGTAATGGGGGAGAAGTAGTGAGGAAGAAGCAAAGTGAGGGAGAGAGGAGGTGGGAGCTAGGGGAAAGTGAAGGAAGAGAGGATGGGGGAGGGGGAGGGGAGAAAAGGTGGTGGTTGTGCTTTAGCAGCAGCGTGGGAGAGGAAAACACGCTGCTGCTAAAAAAGTAGCAGTAGCGCGCTCCTAGTAGACGCGCTACTGCTAAGGGGGACCCGCCATGTGGCCAAGTTCAAACCTAGCCATAGCACCCTACCCAAAAAATGCGCTACTACTATTTTGTTAGTAGTAGCGCAGTTTTTGCAAGGGCGCTACTACTAAACCTAGCCTGGCGGCAACAGTGTGGCGATTATAGTAGTAGCGCCTTTTCTTCTTGCTGCGCTGATACTATGTGGATAGCAGTAGCACCCATTGTGGCCACGCGCTACTGCTAAGTAGCAGTAGCGCCTCCCTTTAGCCAGCGTTACTGGTAAACTTCCGTGTATAAGGTTTTCCCTAGTAGTATGATGGAATTCTAGTCCTTCGAAGCGAGCGGACATAGCCATGACTACGTTTCGGTATGCTATCTACCGATGTACTAAAGTTGGGTTCTTTAGCACCCAGACTTGTGCACAGGTAGTAGTAGCCTACCAGACGGCATGGCTTGCCGAAGGGCAGCTATGGACTAGTTCAAACTTGGTTAATAAAACCATGAAGAAGACCTCCAGGTAGGTCATCGAGAAGTACTAAGACAAATACAGAAGATCAAGTATCAAGATGCCAGCAAGCCACAGGCAGACAAGCATGGACCCGGCAAGCTCCATGCCAGCAAGCTCTCCACTACCAGCACCACCGCTCCACCTCAGCGACACGCCAGTCGTCTGTCAAGTAGGTGTCGAGCGGGCAGGCAATATGGTGAGGCTTGTCTAGGCACGTGTCAGGTTGCCGCTGAAGAACCAACTTTATTGCCACCCGTCCCAGAGGTGTGGCAAAGGAATAAAAGGTAGTTGGGCGAACGGCATAGAAGGAGAGGCGCTCCTCGCCGGAGGACGTCCCCACGCGACACCTTATGGCACATTTAATGTGTTTGTCCTAACCTGTTACAGTTAGGTATTTGGCACTATAGCCACTATTTACCTTGTGTAAAGACCATTTCTCCATTGTGGTGACCCCTTTGTCTATAAAAGGAGGCTCAAGGTTGCCTTTCCAAAGGTGGACACTTTGCTCATTTGCACACATAGCTGCACTTCTAGCGCATCTTGTCGGCAAGCTCCGCTCCTTGTAACTGTGCACAAACACATCCAATATAACAAAGCAGGAGCAGGGTTTTACGCTTTAGAGCGGCCCGAACCTAGATAAATCCTTGCATTGATTGCTAGATTTTCCCTTTGTGATTGTTGATCTCCCTAGTCGAAACACAAAGGGGCCTTTGTCGGTCCCATAGATCATTGTACGCATGACATCTTTGGTGTGCCAGGTAGGGGATCGCTTGCGCGAACCTGATTTAGCAGTCAGCTTCATAATCATCATTGACATGGCTCCCAAGAAGAAGGGCGCCACAACGGGTGTCCCATCTACGTCCAAGCTGACGACGCCTAGAGGATCTACTGCCCGTTCCACCGCATTGATCTAACACACCCACTACTTGAGTTGGTGGTGAGGGGAGTGCATAGATGCACCTCCATCAAATGCACATGGCTTCTGTAGCTTTCTGGAACTCGTGTTCACTGGACTTATCACCATCCTCTTTGTCTTCATCATCATCTTCTTTGTTTTCATGGCCTCTAGCAGGCTTCTCATTCTGCTGCTTGGCCTTGCCGCGGCGACCTCCTCAGCCACCATGACCCTTCTTGCCGGATCCCCCAACACCCTCTTGGGCTTTTTCCTTATCACGCTTCTCGTACTCAGCTTTGTTCTTTTCAGCAAGTTGCTCCACTTGGCATCAGTCTTGAAGGTCATGACCCTTGGTACGGTGGATCTTGCAATATTGCTTGCTGGAACCCACCATCTTGTCGCCATCTACCAACTCTTGACACGAGGCACACCCAGCAACTTCCTTGCCAGAGCTCTCAGTCTTGCTTTCTTGTCGGCATTGGCATTGCCGGAGCCCTCAACGGCCATCATCGCTTTACCCTTGCACTTCTTGTTGCGCTTGCAGTTCTTCTACTTCTGGGTGGTGGCGTCGCCGTCCTCAGTTTCGACCTCTACGCCAGCGTCCTCCACAAGAAGTCTCCTCCCCTCTTCAGCACGTGCGCACTTGTCAGTCAAAGCATAGAGCTCGGCGACATCCCTCACCTTGCAATCGGAAGATGCAGGAAGAATTAGCCATGAACAAGGTGAGGGATGTCGCCGAGCTCTATGCTCTGACCGACAAGTGTGCATGTGTTGAAGAGGGGAGGATACTTCTTGTGGAGGACGCTGGCGTAGAGGTCGAAACTGAGAACAACGGCGCCACCACCCGGAAGAAGAAGAACCGCAAGCGCGACAGGAAGTGCAAAGGTAAAGCGGTGATGGCCATTGAGGGCTCCGGCAACGCCAATGCCGACAAGAAAGCCAAGACTGAGAGTTCCGACAAGAAAGTTGCTGGGTGTGCCTCGTGTCAAGAGTTGGCAGATGGCGACAAGATGGAGGGTTCCAACAAGCAATATTGCAAGATCCATCGTACAAGGGCCATGACCTTCAAGACTGCTGGCAAGTGGAGCAACTTGCTGAAAAGAAGAAAGCTGAGTACGAGAAGCGTGATAAGGAAAAAGCCCAAGAGGGTGTTGGGGGATTCGGCAAGAAGGGTCGTGGTGGCTGAGGAGGTCGTCGCGGCAAGGCCAAGCAGCAGAACGAGAAGCCTGCTAGAGGCCGCGAAAAGAAAGAAGATGCATGATGATGAAGACGAAGAGGATGGTGATAAGTCTGGTGAACACGAGTTCCAGAAATCTACAGAAGCCATGTGCATTGATGGAGGTGCATCTTTGCACTCCTCTCACCACCAACTCAAGCAGTGGGTGCGTGAGATCAATGCGGTGGAGCCGGCAGTAGATGCTCAGAAGCCACTCGAGTGGTCCAACACGCCCATTATCTTTGATGCCAAGGACCACCCTGATTGCACAACAGCGGTCGAGTGTTTGCCTTTGTTGGTTTCACCAACAATCCGCAACCTCATGGTCACAAAGATGTTGGTTGATGGTGGGGCTAGTTTGAACTTGATCTCACCAGATGTGATCAAAAGGCTGCAAATTTCTGATGAATATCTCAAGAAGATGGGCACATTTCAAGGGATCAATCTAGGAAGAAGCCAACCTAAGGGCAAGATCACATTGCCGGTGACGTTTGGCAGTGAGCTAAATTACAGGACGGAGAAGATCATCTTCGATGTCGTCAAGATTCCATTACCATACAATGGGATCCTTGGCCACCCGGCAATGGCAAAGTTCATGGCAGCATCACACAATGCTTACAACACGCTCAGGATGCCAGGGCCGATGAGCGTCATCACCATCAATTCAGACAAGAAAGACGCAGTCATCTGTGCAGATCAACTTTACCAGGAAGCAGTTGCAGCATCTGCCGCCAAAGCTCCCGGAGGAAGAAGAAGAATGGCAAGTCCTTTGACAAGGACTCCAGGAAGCGCACCTCTTCGGAGTGTTGCACACCCGTTGAGGATGTGTCGGAGAGCTCTACTGGCAAGAGAAGGAAATCCAAGGCAGCTCCACCGGCTACCAAGAAGGTGCCCACAAAGGAGGATGGCATGGGAGGCACTTTCACCATAAGTGCCACCTTGATGACAAATAGGAAAGTGTGCTCGTTGCCTTCCTGCGAGCGAATGTCGATGTGTTTGCATGGAAACCATCTGACATCCCCGGTGTTCCCAGGGAGGTAATTGAGCACCACCTTGTTGTCTATCCCCATGCGCTGCCCGTCAAGCAGAAGTTCAGTAAGCAAGCTCTAGAACGGAAACATTTCATTGCTGAAGAGATCAAGAAACTAGAAGCGGCAGGTCTGGTCAGAGGAGTACTTCATCCAACTTGGTTGGCAAATCCAGTCGTAATGTGCAAGGCAAATGGGAATGGAGGCTTTGTATTGACTACACTAACATCAATAAAGCTTGTCCAAAGGACCCCTTTCCCTTGTTGCGGATTAGCCAGATTGTGGAATCCACTGTCGGCTGTGATTTACTCTCATTCCATGATACCTATTCTGGTTGCCACCAGATTTTCATGTCCAAGGAAGATGAGGATAAAACCACATTTGTCACTCCATGTGGCATGTATTGTTTTATACATATGCCTTCCGGATTGAAAAAAGTGATGGTTCTACATTTGCAAGAGCAGTCCAGATTGGGTTTGAGCCTCAGCTACACAAAAATGTGGAAGCCTATATGGATGATATAGTGGTCAAAACCAAGGACAAAGCAACCCTCATACAGGATTCTAAAGAAACATTTGCAAGTCTGCGCAAGATGAATCCTGACAAGTGTGTGTTCGGCATCCTATCCGGCAAGCTTCTGGGGTTCTTTTTATCTCAACGTGGTATTGAAGCTAATCCCGACAAGATCAAATCAACTGAGAAAGTTGTAGCACTGAAGCGCATCATGGATGTCGCCGTCTTGCCGGCTGCATTGCTCCATTAAGTAGGTTCATCTCCAAGTCTGCTGAGTTCGCCTTGCCATTTTTCAAAATTTTGAAAAAGGCAGGTCCTATGAAATGGACTCCAGAAGTGGAGGTTGCGCTGCAAGACTTGAAAAGGTAGTTGTCCTCTACACCAACACTGGTTGCGCCGAAGGAACAAGAACCGTTGATGTTATACTTGGCAGCAACAAATCAAGTGGTTAGTGCTACACTGGTGGCCGAGAGGGAAGCCGAAGATGAAGGAGCAGCAGATGCAGAGTCATCAAGCAACAAGCCGAAATCTTTTCCGGCAAGTCCAGGAGCCGACAAGTCAAATGCAGAGCAAGCAAATGCAATAGATCAGCAAGTATTATCGAAGAAGAAGATGGTGCAGCACCCAGTTTATTGTGTCAGTTCCCTTCTCCAAGGGGCTAGATCAAGGTACTCTGGTATGAAGAAACTACTTTTCGGCTTTCTCATGGCCTCTAGGAAGCTGCGCCATTACTTCCAAGCACATCAGATTACTTTCGTCACTCACTTCCCAATGCAAAGGATTTTGAGAAATCCAGATGCAACAGGCAAGATTGTGGAGTGGGCGTTGGAATTGTCAAGCTTTGATCTCAAGTTTGAATGTACATCGACTATACAGAGCAGAGCTTTGGCAGAGTTCATTGCAGAATGGACGCCCACGCAAGATGAGGAGATTCGAGAGACTTCTCTCCCCGGCAAAGAAACAACTCAAGACTGGGTCATGTACTTTGATGGTGTCTTCTCGCTGCAAGGCGCCGGTATTGGAGTGCTGCTTGTCGCACCCACCGGAGAACATCTCAAGTATGTGGATCAAATGCACTTTCCCAAGGAGAAAGCTACAAACAACACTCCTAAGTACGAAGGACTACTTGCTGGTATCAGGATCGCAGTAGACATTGGCACAAGAAAGCTCATTGTCAGAGGTAACTTGCAGCTTGTTGTGAAGCAAGTTAAAAGGGACTACCAGAGCCCGTTGATGGAAGCATATGTAAATTAGGTGAGGAAATTGGAAGAGTGCTTTGACGGATTGCAAATAGAGCACATCCATCGTACAGAAAAAAAAGCATTGCTAATGATATGTCAAAACATGCCACCCTAGAGCTACCTGTGGAACTAGGGACTTTTGTGCTTCGTTTGAATCAACCAACTTTTACACCATCAATGCGGCAAAACAGGAGAAGAAAGTTGAACACCTATAAGTACTTTTTGGCCGAGCTCCCAGTAGTCGTCGGCAAGGAAATTGCTGGAGCCAACACCATGCTTGACGATGACCAGCAGGCCCCGGCGGGATCTTAGGTCCTTGCCATTGAGACAAGCACTCCCATGGCAGAAGAGATGCCATTAATCCTTGTCATTGAGCCAGAAGCTCTGACATGGGCACAGCAGATCGTCTAGTTCCTTCAGATAGGAGAACTTCTCGAAGAGCAATAAGAATCTGAAAAAGTAGCCCGTCAGTCAAGTATGTATCAGTTCGTGGATAATGTTCTGCATAGAAAGAGGCCAAATGGGGGTGAAATTGAAGTGCATTTACCGGGAAGATGGACAAAAGCTGTTGGCAGAGATACATGGAGGCATATATGGCTCTCACATAGGATCAAGAGCCATTGTTGGGAAAGCTTTCCAGCAAGGCTTCTATTGGCCCACTGCCCTCCAAGATGCAACTGCTCTAGTAACCAAGTGTGAAGCATGCCAATTTCATTCCAAGAAATCACATCAGCCATCTCAAGCTCTTCGAACAATCCCTCTCTCCTGGCCCTTCTAGGTCTGGAGGATCGACATATTGGGCCCCTTTCCTCGTGCTATCGGGGGCTTTGAGTTCTTGTACATCACAATCAACAAGTTCACAAAGTGGATCTAGGTAGAGCCAGTGAGGAAGGTGGTAGCACAGTCAGTTGTTATGTTTTCTTAAGAGACTTGTTTGCCGTTTTGGAGTGCCCAACAAGGTCATCCCTGACAAACAGCACACAGTTCACGAGCCGCTCCTTCATGCAATACATCCAGGACCTTGGCACAATTTTTTTTGCATCATTTGCTCATTCGAGAAGTAATGGCCAAGTGGAAAGGGCAAATACTAAAGTGTTGCATGACCTCGGTACAAGAACTTTCGACAAGCTGCACAAGTGCGGAAGGCGCTGGATTGATGAGTTGCTAGCGGTTCTTTGGTCACTCAGGACGACACCAAATCGAGCCACTGACCAGACACCCTTCTCCCTAGTTTATGGTGAGGCGGTGCTCCCCACAGAACTCATGTACGGGTCACCTCGAGTGCTCGCCTATGATGAGGTTGGGCAAGAGCACCAAGCAAGATGACGCTAGGCTCCTTGAAGAAGATCGTCTTCGGGTTGTTGTACGTGTTGCGTGTTACCAGCAAGCTTTGTGTCGCTATCATAGCCGCAAAGTCCACGCCTGAAGCCTTGAGAAAGAAAACCTTGTTCTTCGTCGGATTCAGTCCGCCAAGAATTCAAACAAGTTGACACCAAAGTGGGAAGTCCCTTATCAGGCAGTACGAGTCATCAGACCTTGCGTAGTCCGTATGGAGACCAAAGATGGCACTCCGGTGCATAACTCATGGAATATTGAGCATCTTCGCAAGTTCTATCCATAAGGTGCGGTTGTAGGGCAGCCCGACAACCACGTTTTGTACAAGTCTACCAGCAAGGCATGTAATCCTTTGTACAAAACTAGGTGCAGACCTTGTGCATAATGAAATAAAGCTAAGTGTTTCACAACTCTTGTCAATTT
Source organism: Triticum aestivum (assembly GCF_018294505.1). Classification (NCBI taxonomy): domain Eukaryota; kingdom Viridiplantae; phylum Streptophyta; class Magnoliopsida; order Poales; family Poaceae; genus Triticum; species Triticum aestivum. The sequence continues at coordinate 252,341,397 of NC_057805.1, forward strand.
ACATGTTGAATTGCGCACACTTGTATGTGATGATGTGTTACACTTGCCTTGTATGAAATGCTTAACGAACCGTCAAGGTTTCTAGCCTTCTCTTTTCTCTTCTTTCTTTTTCCTCAAAGGAAAAAGGTAAACTTGCATGAATGTTTCCCGGGGGGAGTGATGGTATGGAATACTGACAAGTGACATTCAAGTTACCATTTTACGACAAGAAGTACAACAAAGAAAAGTTAAATTGAAAAACTTTGAAACAAATTCCTTGTTGTAGAGCTATTTTTTTCCTTGAACGTTTTTGGTCTTTGTATGCAAAACTTGCACGTGAGGGAACCTTGTCGTGATCAGTTGCACTCTTAATTTGTTTCGAGTCCACTCAACAACTTAAGTAGCTACTCTGTGATTGTCAAGCATGGCCTTGCCGGCAGGGGCACTTCCGGCAGGCTGCTAAGGATCCGTCCTCAAGCGCTCGCGGCAAGAGTGTGCGCACCAACAAGTTTCCGGCAAAGCGTAGGGTATAAAACATGCGAAGACGAAATCAAACAAGGGAAATCATATACATCCATTCAAACATAGCATGTTATAGTACATTGGAAACCAGTTGTAGTTCTAAATTTAGATAAAAACTATCCTGTTACATGAACTGATGGTGGCGAGGAGAAGCAAGGAGGCTAGTTTTCTGCTAGCCCTCAACGCGTGGGATCTGGCCAACCTTGTCTACGATAGGTGTGACGAGCTCTACGATAGCTCTGATGTATGCATTCTTTGGCAAGGTGGTGAAGACCTTGCTGAGATCGATGCCAGGGTTTTGACACACCACCTTCACAAGCACCTTGAAGAGAACAACCCAGCAAAGCCTGCGGGATTCGTTGGCGAGATGGGCAGATCGATCAGAGTGGAACAGTTTGAGTGCATTGACGACACCCTCGAAGAACAGAGTCAGCCTAGCACTGGTGGCAGTCCTATCGTTGGTAGAGAAGTTGTAGTGCTCTAAACCCATGACAAATAGTTTTGTAGTGAGGTCCTCAGCTGCTTTGACAAGGCATTCAGTCTAGAGCTTCATGTTGTCTTTGAGCTTTGAATGAGTTTGCAACACTGGAAAGCAGAGCTTTTTCAATCTGAAGATCTTTGGACAGCGTCCTTTCTCGTTCTTTGCATTATTCAAAGGATTTCTCTAGAGTGGTCAACTTCAGCTTATGACTAGCAATGTCTATCATATTCCTTGGTGAGTTCCTGGTTCTTGGCGGACAAAGAAACCTGCAGTTCCACCAAGGTGTGAGTTGTCTTCTGTATGTCTACTTTGAACTTCAAGATCTCCTCATTGTTGGCAATGATGTCTGCTTCAAGTTTCTTTACCTTGCCATCCAATTCATTCTTGGCGGCCTCTGCGGCTTCGGCAGCATAGATGGCTTCCTTGATCTTGTCGGCGTGATCCGTGGCTTGGGCTTCAATTGCTTCCTTATGCTTCCACTCCAGCTCTTGGGTCCAGTCCGCAAGGAGGGTTTGAACTTCGTCGTCCTTGTCGTGAAGCTTGGCAGCAAGCACTTCCTCGCGAGCGACAAGTTCTTCCTCATGAGCGTCAAGGCCAACCTTGTGCTCTCTCAACTTGGCATCTTCTGCCGCTATCCTCTGCATGGCTTCCTCTTGTGCCTTGTCGGCTTCAGCCTTTTCCAAAATGAACTTCTACCACTCAATAGACAGCTGCTTTTGGCGATTCGTCAAATATTGGAGGGATTCTGAATACCAGATATGCGTCTCTTCTATGTGCTTTTAGAAATCAGCCTCTGTCATACCAATAACAACTGCTCGGGAGCCTAGGCTCTCTGTCCGGCTGCGGTAAAGTGCTTGAAGTTTCTGGAAGTTGTCCCGTGAGGAGCTGTTGTTCTTTGGATCCACTGTTGCTGGTGCGCGGTTCATTGACAACCTCAAGCCCACCGGCGGTGATGATTTCATCGTCAAAGGTTTCTTCTCCAATTGGCGGCCCAGTACTCGACGTCCTAGGGATGCTGACAAACAAGTTTTGGACAACCTTTAGCTACCTACTTGATGAAGGCCCTTCGATGTTGAGGGGTGATCGTCGATGATTGCCTTGCCGGCAACGATCACCCTCATGATTGGGTCAGCGCTGGGCACTCCTCTGACAGAAATGTCATCAATGGTCTCATCAATCTCGTTGCCGCCCTCCTTAGCAGCCTTCTTGGTGGCTTCTTCGTGAGCAGCTTTGGCGGCTTCATCAGCAGCAATCTTGCTGGCTTTGTCAGTGGTATCCCTTGTGATCCCCTCAATGGAGACACTACTGCAGGATGCTGCTAACGCGACACTACGATCAGAGACCCTTTGACAAAACTATGTGTGATGCATTAATCACAAATGGGGATGTAAAAACCCATGAAAAAAGATGCAAAACGTTTGCGATGGCGGAGACATCAAACACGGTTCAGACTTTAGTTATGTGTGCGATGCGGGGCATACAGTTGATCCATACGAACTATTTGCGATTAGACAGAACAATAGAATGGGGAGCCATATCAATGTGTGTGCAATATACGGCATACAGTTCGCTTCGATGAACTGTTTGCTATTAGGGGATGCGACAGAAATGGTCAGCCAGATCAAGGTGTGTGTGATATACGGCATACGGTGCACTCAAATGACCTGTTTTTGATTAGGGAACACAACAGAAAAGGTTCCACTTAACAACATGTGTGTGATATGCGGCACACAGTTCACATAGATGAACTGTTTGCGATGAACCAAAAAAACACAAACGAATCGTGTAAACAAGATGTGTGTGATACATGGCAAACAGCCCACTCGGATGAACTATTTGCAATGAGAAAATATAACACACACGGTTACTAGAGTTAATTCATATGCGATTATGTGTGTACTAAAAACTTTGAAAATACATACTTGTTGCTTGCGATGGCTAGGAGTATCGCACATGATGCGTGTGCGAGTACTCGTGTGCGATGATTAGTAGGTTACACATACGTTTCCTTATGTTAACACGTGTCCGATAACACGTGACAACGCATATGGTTGTCAGGTTGTGTGCTCAAGTCTTCCCGCGCTCCAGCAATGGCTTCCCGCACTCCACAGGGGTGAATTGTAAAATCTTCAATCCCCTAGCCAGCTGCTAGCTATAAATAACCATAGCAATGGCCGCCGGCGGTGACTCGCTACTGATCCACTTGCTAGCTAGTTACCCACACATACCGGCATACCCCCAACGGCCGACGACAGGATGGAGTTGCGCGACGGGAACGTGCACCGAAGATCATAGTTTAGGTTAATTAATTATACCTCAGAGCTGGATGATTTCGGCTCTGGATGTATAATTAATTAACATAATCTAAGATAAAATAACTAAAGCTTCCCCAACCGCTAGCAGAGCGCACGTGGAGGGACGACGCGACCCGAGCGAGACTTGGCGCCTAAATGGCGAGCAGAGCGCGCAGAGGGACGCGACCCAAGGGCGCCTAAACGGCGAGTAGAGCGCGCGGAGGCACGCGAGCAGAGCGCGCCGCGGCCGCCTAAACGGCGAGCAAGCACATGCATAATTATTGCATATAGCGGATGAACATAGCCGGGAATAGCCATCCAACAATATTATTTTCGATGAGAAGCATTAATATATTCTTAGTTAAATCTAAGGTCAAAGTTTGGTAAAACAAAATACGAAGAGGGCCAATAAAGAATAAACCATGATAGAGGTAGTACCTATAGGAACACAGACGCCAAGTATGAAAGAAAATGTGGGTCAAACCCTAGTTGAAAAGGGCAACAATGTCTAACTCCAGCTTACAAAAGGTACAAAAGCACGAGGATTAATTGTTCATCGGGTTTACACATAACCCGGATTGAATAGGTAATAACATCTAACTCAACCAAAGTTTTTGGCAGTCACAATCAAATGGATCGGTCCGATCCATAAAATCAAGATCCCAGTACAAAAGTTCTACTGGTCCATGATGACCACAGGTTGTTGTAAATATAAGCCGAGCACGATCAGAAGCCCTTAGGTTCACCTGAAACTTCTTTTATGATGTTCCACATACAGTTCCGTGAGAAAATTCTTGTTGGAAAACTTAATCCTCACGGACAATAGCACCCTCGCATTCAACATGAAGAATGTGAAAAAGCTAGTGTTTGCAGTGTTGGATGCATATCCTTCCAGCATTACTGTCTTCAAACGAATGTCATGAGATATGAGAAAATCCTGGTGCTTCTTGAACCATCGATTTGTTATACCCTTTTCTCCATGTGTTAGTGCCTAAATAGAGATGAAGATTCAAAACAGTTAATGTCTAAAAAAGATTATGTTGAAAGAGCGATAACAGAACGATTAATTATAGTACATTATATGTGGGCTTTCAATGTGTGTGAAATTGTCACCTTTACATACAAATTCTCAAGACATGGAAAGCATTGCAGCAAGGAAATAATGATGCTGAGATCAAAACACCACATACTTATATATAAGGTCTTGACAGAATCCACCACCACTGATAGGATGGACAAGCTCTTCATTGAGAATAGAACATAATAATAGCACTAAAAGTGTACTCGAAGATGATACTTAACTTTCGCGCACAAACAAAAAATGCAAATTACAAAAGTGTACATGAACAATATACAGTACCTCAATAAGTGTAGAAGCAAACACCATCTCGAACCATTTAAACGGATCACGAATTGCACCCAAGGTCTCCAGTTTAGGCGCAGAGACCATAGTTATTTGTGGAAGTTTATAACAACAATCAAGGAGCAACATTTGAAGTGAAGGGGCATCTTCGATGATGAGCTCATGTCCTTCAAAATGAATTCCAATGCTTACAAGGTGAGGCGACTTTATTTTGAGACAAGGGATATGGATTCCATTTCCAAAAACAAGCACCAAAAGCTCCAGGGCAGGGCAACTGGAGTGGATGATGCTATGAAGTGAGGCCTCCGACAGATGAACCAACACAAGCGCAAGTTTTTTCAGTAGTGATAGTCGAAGCATGTGTACCAGATTGTCTGCTAGATGGCACCGGGTCAAGGTGACGGTGTGGAGAGAGGAGGAAAACCATGAGATGGGCATCGGTGGTGAGGGCACAGATGCAGCTATTGGTGGTAACCTATCGTTGTAGTAATGGTAGAACTCAAGCTGCTGGAGTTTATCGAATTGACGGGATGTCAGCCAGGCGACCACCATGCAGGGTATGTCCAGCAGGTAGCATGCCGGGATGCAGATGCATTGAACGGAGCCCTGGTGGAGGAGATGATGGCTCTGGGGAGTTCAGAATCATCATCGACATATAGCTGACGATAGTCGAGATTAAGAGGCACGGCGCGCCAGTGAACGCGCCACCGAGATGCGAGGACTTGTGTGCAGCAGCCATCCTCGGTGGGGAGAAGGGAGATGATCTCCCTAAGGATGTCATCCAGGAGATCGCCGATGCGGTCCGCCGGAGATTCTACTGATTCCTCAGGTCCAGGGGGAGTGGCCGCTTCTGGCCGCGCAGCCAGGTCCAAGATCTACATCCGGCGACGGTGCTGGCCGGAGCCTCATCTGTGTACATACCAATCTGAAAGAAAAAATGGCAGAAACATACATGTAGGACATTCAAAATCAATTCTCAAGATATGGAAGAAAAAATGCACAAACATATATGTAGGACATTCAAAATCAATTCTCAAGATCTGGCCACAAATTATTAGCACGCAGGCCAACCCTAGTCAGATTATTAGCAAAAACCATTTGTACAGAACAAACAATTAACACTAACTCTATAGGGATAACATTCAAACAATCAATACACTATGTGCATCTAACGGATCTTAATTACTCTGATTTCATGGACTTAGAGAACATAACCATAGGATTTGTATTCCAAAAAATTATAGAGGGGGGGAGTAACTAGAGAAAACACATGATATGTTTAGGGTATATAGATGACTAGCCGGTTTTATGTCGGAGTCGCAGTCGTTGTCGGAGTTGCGCGGGTGCTTCACCAGCCCCGGCGTCACGACTCCCTCCGATGGTGCGCTTCCGCGGCATCCTCATACACTCCAGAGTCCAGACATTGGTGACCACTATGGACTGGGGGTATGGCCGCCTAATATGGTCGGCGGCTCGGGCGCGCAATTAATACGGACCATTGGGAGCGAGGCGGGCGGTGGTCAAAGGTTGTCTCGCCTCCCGGTGAGCCTACGCGGCAGACTTCTGCCATTCCTAGCATCATTTCACACAGCTACTCGCACGCCTCCCATCTATACGCACACCTGCAGGCACGCCTCTCGGTATGCATACACGGCGGACTACTCGCATGCGTCCCATCAACTCACGCCTGCTCGCACGGCACCCAGGGCGTGTGGCAGCATGTATATTTTTTGGTTTATTGATGATTCATTCTGCCACTTTACTGCTTAACTGAAGCATGGCACGGTCTAATGCACACGGTCCGAATAAATAATCCGTATGAGATATTGGTTGCCAGTTTTTTATAATCTCTCATTTGTAAGAAGATTATATCAAAACGGGTCTCAAATTTGATGAAAAAAAATACAATATCATAGTCTACTGGTGTCCATATATGACACCATGATAAGTCACGAATTTCAACTAAGTTTTGGATTTACTGAATTTTAAAAATCAATATTCTCAATGTTTTGAAATCTCTTGCACAGGGAAACATGCACCCAGGGACACATATGATTTTGCAATCCATTTTGGTGCACAAGTAGCTCAAATTTGATTTTTTTCTCACATTAAATCCCTAGGAAATCAATCAATGTATAAAAACGGTCGAATGATGTCTGTTTTTTAACACGACACTCCGCCTTTGGTCACATGTTCACTGCAGAAAAAGTTTGACATGCCTCAAAGTGGATGTGGTGGTGCGGGATATGTGTGTCTGTGTGTGTGGGGGTGGGGGAGGGGTCCGGCAGTACACTACGATTCGTGAACCTCCGTGTGGGATTATTGATCATTTTGTGAGTCATATATATATATATATATATATATATATATATATATATATGCCACAACAAAGTCTTGAATTGGTTATTTAAAGCATTACACAACCCTTTCATACATACATGTTCGGGCCACATGGATGCATTGGTGGTCCTCTCGGACACTCTCCCTCGTGTGGTTATCAGCGATGTGCCCATTCGTTAGCCTGCAAAGGTTTTCAATTTCCATCGACAACGAGAGGCATTTGACCAAAAGGTGGATTCATCTTGGCATGTGTGTGTGGATCATGGTGAGATTCCATATCAAAGTTCGAGCACGTGCGTACACACCCTCCCACCGGCTTGAAGTGAGAGGGGCTACGCATCGTGGTGTAGTGTGTTTCCGGTTTGCGAAGCATGTGCCACGTCAAAGTTGTGCATTGGGTATTCAAACATCACATAACACACGGGCACATGCATGCGGTGGTTTTGTCCTATGACACTCACTCGCGTGTGCCTCTCTTTGTGGGCCCACGAGGTCGTCGTCGACCAGTTGAACGTATACAATGAGAGAGAGATTAATTTGACCAACAAGGATGGTTCTTTTCTGGTTTGTGCTACGTATATGCACGGTAGGAGTATGTACATGTCAAAGAGGGGGCAACATGAATACTCTATATATATGCATGTCATAACCTCGCTCCATGTGGGGACTTTCCGGTTCCTGAGCATCAAAGTTGTACATTATTGGTATTCAAACATCACACAATACCATGCAGGCGGTGGTTGCCCTATAGGAACACACTCGCGTCTGGCGCTTCCATCCGTGGGCATGCGAGGTTGTCCTCCATCACTTTCACCCAATGAGAGAGAGGTTAATTTGACCATCAAGGAATGGTTACTTTTTGGTTTGTTCTATACAGTAGAAGTACATATATACCATGCGTCGAATGGGGGCGTACACATAGCACATACCACGCATCATGAACCTCGCGCTCTCTGTGGGGACTTTTTGGTTTCCTATATATGTGGTGCCACATCAAAGTTGTGCATTGTGTATTCAAACATCACACAAACACCTCTTTGGGCCACATGCAGACGGTGGTACATAGTCCTATATAGGATGATCACTCGCGTGCGACTTACGCTTCGCTTCGGTGCAGGGCCCGCGAGTTCGTCCTCCATCACTTTGACCCAGTGAGAGAGAGGTATGTTTGACGAACAAGGAGGATTAATTCTTTTAGGGCTATGTTACTAGGTGTATAGTACGTGTTGAAGGGGGGTGACCTCTCCATATATATGTTCTGGCACACGTGTAAACGCGATGGTTGTTGTCCTACTCACTCACGCGGTTATTGGCGATGCTTCCATCTGTCGGCCCGCTTGGTCCATCACTTCACCGACAGCGCGAGAGAGGTTAACTAATTTGACTTAGGAGGGGATTAATTTTTTGTTTGTCTCATGATATAGATCATGATGTGAGATTACATATATATAATAGTGCATGTGTACACATGAATCCATCCCGCTAGATCGAAGGGGGGCGAGCACACGACACATTATGAACGACCTCTTGCTCTGTGTGGGGACCTCTGCGATTTCTACCGCATGCACCACATCAATGTTGTCGGGGATATTCAACACATATGCATGCATCACACACCTCCATAAATATGTCCTGGACACACGCATGCAATGTTTGTCTTTGGACACACTCTCACTCGCTTAGTTACGGGCGACAAGCCTATATATATTCGTGGGCTCGCGTGGGCGTCCGTCATTTCGACCAACGATAAAAAAGGTTCATAGGGTAGATTGTTCTTCTTTGCTTCGAGTTACCGTATACTAGGTCGACCATTCCAAGCCTAATTAAGTTTGAGCGCATGCTACGCGTCATGAACCCTCGCTCAGTGTGGGGATTTTACGATTCCAAAGCATGGTGCCACATCAAATTTCGCATTGGGTATTCAAACACCACGCACACCACTTCCATATACATACTTGGGCCACATGCACAGGGTGGGTTTGTCTTCATACAGTACTCCCTCGTGAGGTTATCGGTGGCAAGCTAGTCCATTTTGCGGGGCCATGTGGACGTCCATCACTTTGACCAACAACGAGCGGGAGAGGTTGTACGACCAAGTTGGATTCTGCTTGGTCCGTGTTATAGTACATCTTGGTGAGATGCCCCCCCCGACGTGTGTGTGGGGGGGGTACTTCGCACTACCTGCAACCTCCGTGGGGGTCGAGGAAGGTTAATTTGCGAGGCACACGTGCCACATCAAAGTTGTGAATGGTAGTTAAATATCACACCACACCCTTTTCATACATATAGTAGGGCCACCCGCATGTGGTTCGTATGTGGTCTCACCCATCTCGCGCCACAAGCACACATTTGTTGGTCGGCACACGGTCCACCTTTGTCGGGAAGCGAAAGGGGAAGTTTGACCATATATGATGGACTCCTATAGGTTTTGTGGTACGGTAGGGTGAGATTTTAGACCTAGCTATTTGGGGGCATGCATTCATAGCTAGGATTCCCTTACCGCCGACACGAAGTGGGATTCATAGGGGTGGATGACTAGCAATATTGTGCTTTTGTGCGACAGGTGCCACCAAAGTTGTGCATTGGGTATTCGAACATCAAACCACCCTTTTCATACATATATTTGGTCCACATGCAAGTGTGTTCGTGTTCTGACCCTCTCCCGCGTTATTATTTTTGCCAAATTTATAAGCAGAACACGAGTTGGATGTAGAAACCATCTGCGATTGGGTATGCAACAGACACGGTTCAGTCAGACTAATCTCGTGTGGAACAAAAGGGTAAAAGCTCGTTTGATTCTGATTTCTAGTACGAATACGAACCATGAAAGTGTGGCCTATCGATCCTTTAGATCTTCAGAGTTTGAAGCTAGAGGTGTCAGAAAAGTTACCACAGGGACCCGTGTGCCATGCCCGTGCCCTGCAGTCACTCACATCAGCACAGTAGATTGGGCTCCATGAGGCTTACCTCCCGGTCTCGAAAATATCTACTGCCTCGTAATCTCAAAAGTATCTACCGCCTGGACGGTTTTAATGTTTGATAGCACATGATTAGTATGTGCGGACCGTGTGTGATGTCTGTTACTCCCGCTCTACTTCAATCCCTTGATTCAAATTTTCAGTAGCCCTGGCATTTTACTCCCACCTCTGCATCCCTCGCAATCTCAAAAATATCTTCTCGCCCTTGATTCAAATTTTTAGTAACCCCGCCTTGTTACTCCCGCCTCTGCATCCCTCGCAATCTCAAAAATATCTGCTCGCCCTTGATTCAAATTTTTAGTTGCCCCGGCATTTTACTCCCGCCTCTACATCCCTCGCAATCTCAAAAATATCTGCCCGCCATTGGTCCAAATTTTTAGTAGCCCCGCCTTGTTACTCCCGCCTAGTAAAATTTTCAGTCGCCCCGATATTTCCTCAAACACCACCTTCCCCCCCCCCCTCCACACACACACCATACACTCCCCAAAACCTCCGCTCATAAAGACACACACCACCCCTCCCTCACTCGAAACCATTGGTAGGTCGCCGCCATCGCAGCCACTGCCGCCTCCACCCTCAACCTCTGCCTGTGCGCGAGGGAGCTCGAGGAGCCAACGGCCAAAAAGAGGTTTATCAGGGCCTCTTCGCCCGACCCCGGCGAGGTGGCCGCCGAGGTGTCCCCGTCGTCCTCTATGGGCTCTTTATCGATCCGCCATCGCCGGTCGCCCGATCCGCCTGCCGCCGCACCCCTACGCCGATTAGAGGACTTCCCCGTCCTTCCTCGGGCCCGGCTGCCGACGAAGTCCTACCTCGGGGTCCGGCAGCGGCGGTGGGGGACGTGGGTCACCGAGATTACAGATCAGGAGACCCACACCCACCGGTGGCTTGGTAGCTTCCACACGGCCGAGCTCACGGCCATGGAGTACGACTTCTGGCAAGTCCGCTACCACGGCGCGGCGGCTAGGCTCAATTTCCCCTTCGGCACACATCCGGTCGACCTCGTCCCACCGGAGCCAGGGGTAGTGAGCTCGGCTATGGCGCGGGATGACCGCGAGGCATGGGAGCACCTCGAGGCCGATGCCACCGACGAGGCCTACATGCAAGAGCTCCGCCGGCAGCACCCAGAGCTTGTGGAGGCGGAGCGGGTGACCTTTGACGGCACGGATGGCGGCGAGGTTATCTTGCTATCCTCCGACGATGAGGTCTAAGGTGGCTAGGACGGCGGCACGGAGGGCGTCGAGGTGGGCAGTGAGGACGAGGAGATCGACATCGACGAGTACACGAGTGTCTTCCCCAACGACCCCGACGACGGCACCGGCCCGGGCCCGGCTCACAGCACACTGTATCTGACGAGGAAGGATTCGCTCGACCTCCACTTCGACCGAAAGTAGTTTAGCTTAGTTTAAATTTATGTTTCATGTTTGGTTATGCAAAACTATCTATGTTTATGTTTGAATGCATGCTACTTTCGATTGAACCTGCTTTGAACTTGATCAAATTCAAGTTTACAACATTAAGTTTAGGGGATCGGATAGAAACGGCAAAAATTGCTGGAGTATATATATATACACACATATACATAAACACTATTCTGATCACGGGGTCAGAATAATATTCTGATCACAACCTGAACTGCCTGAGTAACGCGCCTGAACTTCCCTCTGTACGAACCCGACCTTCGGGCTATCTTCGCAACCGTGTCTCTCCGCGTGAATTATTCTGGTTAGTCGTGTTCTATGTGATGTAAGTGTAATCTGCAAATGATTTTTAGCAACTAAATACATGTTTTAAATAGGAATCTCGCTCATAAGCGGATTTTGCACTCGGGTCGTGATGAACTCGCGTTTTCTGCAATTTTACTGCCTGAGTTGTTCGACCTGAACTTCCCCCTATGCTAGGTTGAACTTCCGCCAACTTTGGGAAAATGGAACTTGCTATATACCGTTGGAAAGCTATGGACATGACTATCATCACTCAAGTTAAATTTTTGGCAAAATGTAAGCTATTAAAGAGCAGTTTTGAAAATCATTTTTTCTTTACACAAAAAACGTGAATCGTAATTTCAATCGCATTTCTAAACCGTTTATTGGAATGAGGCAAATAATATGGCGTTGGAAAGCTGCTGCAAAATCGCTCCTTCCACATGTTTAAAGTTTTCTCTAATTCCTTATGGTTAAAGCGTAATTTGGAAAATCGTAAAATTTCGCAAACCGAACAGCCGAGTTGGTATTTTCGGTACCATTTCTAAATGGCTAATCCAATTGAGGCAAATGATATGGCGTTGGAAAGCTTATAAAAATGCGCCACTTTTTCATGTTGAAAGTTTTTTCTAATTTTGAACGGTTTAAAAGTAATTTAGAAAACAGTACAAGTTTCACCGAGTTTGTATTTTCAAGCTAATTTTTTAACCGTAAGCCCGAATGCAGCACAACGATACGTTGTTGGAAAGCTTGAGGAAATGCGAAACTTTTCTATATGTATTGTTTCTCCTCATTCCTTACAGTTTTAAGTCAATATCGAAAATGGCTGAAAACATATTTTTGCCATAATTTCTACAAATTTTATCGAAATGGGGAAAATAATATACCGTTGAAAAGCTACGGAAAATGCGAAACTTTTTCATGTTGACGGTTTTCTCTGATTTCTCGCCGTTTTTAAGTAATTTCAAAAACGGCGAGATCATTCGTTCTGCCTTTATCGCGAAATAGATTCTTCGAAAATGCACCGCGTGAAGAACTTGAACTTCTCGGCATGTCTACTTGAACTTCACTCTGTTTTTCACGTGCTTTATTTGCTCGTAGATCTCCATCCACTGCTTGTAGCTCTCCATCCACTCATCGGAATTGAGCAAGTGATATACCGATGGAAAGCTGTTGTAGACACGCAACTTTCCCGTGTTGATCATTTTTTCATACTCGCGATGGTTTTAAAAGTTTTTCATGTGAAATTCATTCAGTGTAGTAGTTGAACTTCCTGCTGTTTTCACGTTGAACTTCTGTGACATATTTTCGTTTGTAATTTTTCTCATCCATTCGTTAGTGTTACACAAAGGATTTTCCTTTTGTACAAACCCTTCTCACAATAATTTTTTTAACTTTCTCCGACCGAGGACTTGAACTTGCACAAATGATATTCCTGCGTTTTGAAGTAAATTAGAAAATGACAAGATCATGATTTCTGCCTACATCGTGAATGGAGATGCACTGCGTGAAGTAGTTGAACTTCTCGGGCATGTCTGTTTGAACTTCACTCTGTTTTTGACGTGCTGTTTTTTGACGTGTTGTTTTTTGCACTGAGTGAAGTAGTTGAACTTCTGGGGCGTGTCTGTTTGAACTTCACTCTGTTTCACTTTATTTGTATTTTTCTTATATGAAATACACACCATGTAGTACGTGAACTTCCGGTTGTTATCACTTTTGAACTTCTCTCTGGTTTGAGAGAATTATTTTAAAACACAAAAAACAACATATTTTTTATGTTTTTTTGGACATCTAAATACACGGTCAACCTCTCTCACAAGAATTTTTTGAACTTTTCCTCGCCGAGCACTTGAACTTCTAGCAACCATTTTTTTGTTTATGAATTGTTTCTAAAAAATGCAAAAAATGGCGTTGTGTTTTTCTATTTTTTGAACAGGTAAATCCTAGGTTTTAATAAACTCCGAACTTCTCAGTTATTTCAATTTGAACTTCACCTTTTTATATTTTGAGTAAAGAATAGTATTCGATTTTTATACGAAAAAAATCGAACATGGAAATACAAGGTGAACCTCTCCCGCAATAATTTTTTATCTTTCCCGGACAGAGCACTTGATCTTTTATTTTTCTATACTTTTATTCTCACTCGAAATGCATTCCTTGCAGTATTGAACTTCTCGTTGTTTTCACCTTGAACTTCTATCACGTATTTTTGTTCAACCTCTCTCACAAGAATTTTTAAACTTTCTCGGGCCGAGCACTTGAACTTTTAGCAACAAAACTTTAGGCTTTGCATTTTCATTCTTTTTTAATACCAAATGCACACTGTGTAGTACGTGAACTTCTAGCAGTTATCAACCTCAACTTCTGAGATCATGCGTTCTGCCTTCTTTGGAAAAACAAAGTCTCTGAAAATGCACTTCGTGAAGAGGTTGAACTTCTGGAGCAGTTCTTTTCTAACTTCACTCTGTTTTTCCCGTGTTGTTTTTTACCCGTAACTCCCCAACCACTTACCCGGAATCGAGCAAATGATGTACCGATGGAAAGCTGTTGAAAACACGCAACTTTCACGTGAAAAACAGAGAAAATATGGTTTTTAAATAAGCATCACACAATTTTTTTAAAGATTGAACTTCATACTATTATTTTTTCTAAAAACGGAAATAATTTGAGTTTTGTGTATACGTTCCAATAATTCTGAACTTTTTGATTTTATTTCTTTAATAACAAGCAAAATTTAAGTTTTTTATAAATATCGAACTTCTCTATTTTTTGTAATTTGGACTTCTTGGATTATTATTTTTGTAACAAAAAATGATAGGTTTGTAATAAATATTGAACATGTATGTTATTTAAATTTGAGCTTCCCGTGTTTCTTATTTAGAAATGGTGAAAACCCGTTCTTATGAATTTTTGAATTGCTCTATTTTTAAAAATTTGAACGTCTTGTTTTTTATTTAGAAACGTTTAAGTATCTGCTTCAAAGTTTAATGTTTTTATGAACTAATCAGTTATTTTTGTTTGAATTTCTTATGATCTGCCAATCATGAGATTTGGATTTTCCAATTTTATTGCTTTCTCAACACACCATTTCCGAACGTACAAAATTAATTTTTTTCTGTGAATATGGCCCTTGTTCTATACACTAACTTCAACGGTGAAGGTTTTGGACCTCTCCATCTTTTTAGTGTTAAAAGATCGAATGGTGTCTTTTTTTATAAATGGGAAGACCCATTTTTTATAACTTTTTTAAATGCACTATTTTTTTTTACTTTGACCTTCTTTCTTTTTCATAATGAACATTTGAACTTCGTTGTTATTTAAATTTGAACCTTTGTGCCTTTTTATAAACAGGGAAATCATAGGTTTGTAATAAACATCAAACCACCTCGTTTTCTAAATTTTAACTTCTAAGTATTGTTTAGAAATGGATAAACCTACAAAACAAAATTATGATTTTTTTTTCATTTTTCTTTCTTATACATTTTCGTTTTCACTTGAAAACTTTGATCTCATGCATTCTATTTGATCTCCTGTTTATGCTACTATTTCGAACTTCGCTGTCAATTTTTTAAATTTTGATGTTACTTACCGACAGAGGTTTTATTTGAAGTTTTTACTGCGTTTTGACCTCTCCTACTTTTCATACATGAACTTCAACTTTTTTGTTATATTTTTTGTATTGTTCTGATCTTTTCAAACTTCCCTAATTCTCGTCTCCAAACTATCATTGTTTTATTAAATGTCCTTTGAACTATGTTTCGCTCGACAACAGTGCTTGAACCGGGATTCTTTTGTTCCGAATGTCTTTTTTTGTGATTAGTGCGTTTGGTGGTAACTCGCGTAAAATACTCGTCCATCAAAAAAACTTTTAACTAGCGCACCGTTCATAGAATGCAAGTAGCACTAGCAATACCACCGTGTGCTCTTTTCCAAATAAATGGTATTTTTTATACACAGAGCCATGCATGTTTTCACACCACACCTTTTGATCTTTATCTCTCCATCTTATATCCTAGAATTAACAACCACCACACGTTTATTCCTTGTTCTCTCTCCTTCCTGTAATTTGTCTCTGCTCATGCATACAAAGGTAGCAACTTGATGCAGCAACCCGAGCTAGAGAAGTTCAGGTTCACATTGGGTTCAGCCGCCGGGCGGACCATGGTCACACCAGCCCAGAGAGGCTAAGCTCGGGAGATGCTTGGCCACGCTTGGCAACAGCGGCATGGTCCTCGGCGTTGTGCACCCTGTACTCGTTGTGCCGCCGGACGCAGCATCCCGGCATCTCTGCAGCGATCTGCACATGGAGGCGTACGTACCTTGCAAGCGAAACTGGACTTCTACTTGGCACGCAAGGTGGACGTGCAGTGAAATGATGTTGCGGCGCACAGGTGGCTCGACAGGCAGCAGGCAGAGGAGGCCCTTGTTCTACGAGGCGCTGTCTGCATCCCCACCGGAGGAGCACGAATCTCGACCTTCAACTTCTGTGCAGTCCGACCTTCTTTTACTTCATAGCCCGACCTGCTACATCTTCACGAAGGATGGAACACTGGCATGCTCTGCTTGGTGGGAGACCTCGACGCTTCGGATGTAGCCGGCCTCGAACACATCTGCTGTGATAGGATTGCCTCGGTGCAGATGGACTGACGACAATCGCGATGAGAAACATAACAGCGAGGAGAGATGGCCTGCTAGCGAGCGAGCCGACGGACTGCGCGCGAAGAATGGATGAGGAGACGACTTGTGGACGGCGTAGGTCGCATCGGCGGTGCAAATGGCACACCGGCCGCACCTGCTAGGGAAGCTGCAACCATGGCACATGTGAGGAAGTGCGAGCAGTGCAGGGGCTTCCCATGGCGCTTCGGAGGGTTATGGTTGCGATGCAGTGCGACGCGCGTGGTGGGGGCGGGTTCCCGGCGGCCGGTGGCGCGCGGGGTGGCTGCGGAATCCTGAGGCCGGCGGCGCCCGAGGTGGCGGCGGGATTCCGGAGGCCGGCGTCGCGCGGGGTGGCGGTGGGATCCCGGAGGCCGGCGGCACGCGGGTGACGGCCAGATCTCGAAGGATGGTGGCGCGCGCGGTGGCGGACGGATCCTGCAAGTCGGCGGTGGGCGTGGGGATCCGGGGGTTGGGAGGTCGAGGACGAGGGTTGCGTGAATTTTCTTTTTTTCTCTACCGGTTCGGGTGGGCTGCGTTTTCAAATTCAGAAACATCCTATCGGGCCCTATATAGGGCTGCTGTGATCCAGGTTTTAAGTCCGTTAACTTTTAAAGGATCGGCTAGACATGACTTTATGCCTTGTTTATTTCAGTTCTTCACAATGTGATGCTGTATATGTGCAATTCTTTGTCGTGCAGTTCAATTTTATCAATAACAGTTTCAACAATACCACTATTAACTACGATATTTGGTTGATGTTAAGGATGTTGCAGTTAACATGCCTTTTCTTTTTTTAACAATAACTAGTGTACTTTAGACCTGCACAATACCAGTTTGAATGACTATTTTCTTATTTTTAAATGTTATGCCTGATGTAGTTAACACACTTTCCACTTCTTGTTTTGATTAACTAGCATGCTTAAACCTGCACACTGAAGCTATCATTTGTAGACTATGTTGTCTACCATGGATATATTTGGTTGATGTTTAGCCTGTTGTGCTTAACATGCCTTTATATGTACTCATACAGGACAATATTGAGAATGGTGTTGTTTTCCATCGAGGTTAGTTTCATCGCATTGCTTATATGTACTCACTGTTCAGGATATCGGTAACTGGTACCATATAGCATGAGGGCTAATAAGGGATTAATCTTCGAATCGGACATTTCGCTTAATATATCTGTAACCCATATATCAGTAGGTTAACTAGGGCCATATTTACTATATCTGAGGCTACATAGCAACATGCATTGTACTGAATGACTAAATATGCAATCCCAGGCTACATAGCAACAAGGAAGAGTGTTACTTTAATGTTCTGATGATGTCTAGATATACATGTAATAAAATTTTATATAATGGGATGGAGGGAGTGTTGTACTACATCATTTTGCAATTTTTGTTTAGCTTCTAATATTAACTTGGTGCTTTTAGGTACATATGTCATTGCCAAAGATCCACACTTTCACCCTTTCTGCATATGCGACAATGAGATGTTCATGAACCAGCATCAAGTGAGGAAACTGATAAAGATTATTAATAAAATGAGTCAAAAGATGTCAATCGAACTATTTGTTTACACTTTATGCAAGACAACAGTGAATTGCAGGATGGTAAGTAAGAACTATGTAGCCTTCTTTTTACTGCCCGTAATGAGTTGTGTTAGATGACAATGTCTGAATCTTTTTCCTTTGCAGTGGATCCTGAAGTAGTTTACTCAAGATTACCTCTCAAACTACATGATTGGCGGCCGACCATCACAAGGGGTTGGGCTAGAGTCGTGCGTGCCTTCTGCATCTAGGAGAGCACAGTAGGGCCATTCCGCTTCACCTTGTTCAGCAACCAGAAGGTCTGTCGCCTCTTTCTTTACCATATGTACTAGTACAAGTATAGAACCCTGGTTCATCATTCTTTATTTGGTGCTTATGTAATTCTTGAACATATGTACCTGTGAATCGAATAATGCTTTGGTTGTTTGAACCTGATGGATATGAATAAACTATAGCATACTTTTAGTTCAAATTAACTACAATTTTAAATAGGAGCAATTAAATTAGGGTGAAATTAGGGTGTGCAGGTCATTACGGCGCACACGGTCTATAAAGCACAGCACGTGCGATATACATCATAATCCGACATGGTTCACAGAGAGGAAACGTGTGTAACAATGCACACAGTGGTCGTTTGCAAAGTGTGTGTGATGTCAGACACTATCACAAGCGGTGCGCGGAAATTAAATGTGTGTGATTCTCTACCTATTGTGCATGGTTTACAATCATGAACTGTTTGTGATGTGCCAGGCATCATAAACATAGGGACAGTTTGGTACGTGCCTGGAATGTGCCTAGTTTTAGGTAAAACCACAAAACTCCGACTGCGATGGCAATGCGAGCACAAACGAGTAGCAAGGATGAAATGTTTGGGATATTCGAGATATCAGAAACGGTTATATAGGGACAACTGTATGCATCAAGGCTCCCTATCCCCGACGATTTATGGGTCGTGTGGGAAGGACCCCCTATCGCCCACACTCACTTGGCGACGGTTCCAAATGTCGTCACGAAAAGGGGTTAAAAGCCGTTTGTGTAGCGATCCGACCTCAGACGGTCAAATCTCTGTGTTCAGTGTCATCCCTGGATCGGTAATGCTGACACACACAGTACTTGAAGGATTTATAACAGAGTAGCAATCACACACTTATTACATCGAATGTCTCAAAAGAGAACTTATTACAATTAATATGGCTTAAGGCCATCTAAATACGATAACAGCGGAAGGCTTGGAAGATAAAGTGAGTCCGTCAACTCCAACGGCATAGCTGAGTGCATGACAAACGACCTAGCGCACCTTACTCCTCGTCTGAAAAGTCTGCAACATGATATGTTGCAGCCCGAAAACGGGTCAGCACATGGAATATGCTGGCAATATAACACAGTAGAGCAATGAACAGATAAAAGCTATCACTATATGCATATATGGCTGGTGGAGGCTCTATGGTTATAATGTTTTTGCGAAAAGCCAATTTTTTCCTACATCAAAGGAATATATTTTACTTAACTATCATGGTGGTTGAAACATTGAGAATGGTACCCCCATCTCAATCCCAATTAAATGTAATCATTAACAACCCAACAAATTAATTTAGAGTGATGAGATCAAATCAATAATTCAAGTACCATATACTCAACATGTCCATAACCGGGGACATGGCTAACCATGATTAGTTTATACAATCTGCAGAGGTTTGCGCACTTTTCCCCACAAGACTTGATCTCCTCCGTTGGATTTCTCGCACTACAGGGTGTTTGAGAAACGGATGACCGAGACACAGTCTTTCAGAAGCATTAACTCTAACCCCGGATAGACAGTACCAACCTACATCCCCTACATCTGCTAGCCTACCACTGGAGGAGGTCATGCAACCTACTCAACTATGCTAGAGCCCATAATAGCTTGTGGCTGCACACGGAAGTTTCTAGCATGAATAATCTTATAATCCCTTTGAGCCTGGGTGGCGGACCATAGTAGGATCACACGGGTACCCCGGGATCTCCTAGGACAACACTGGTATAACCCCAGGTGCCCAAACCGACAATCCACCCAGATGTGTATTAAAGGTGCCACCTTAAGTTGAACCATTAATTAACAATCTCACATCTGTCATGGATACACTCAAACCCAATCCACGTCTACGAGCATAGCATAGCAATATAAGCATAACATAGAAGTAACTCCCAAGGGTTTGATAATAAAACAGGTAATATGTTCTACCTCATCATCTACTTCCCAATACCCACAAGTTAATCACATCCTAATCATGCAATGTTTGAGGATTGTAACTAATGCATAAAAACTGGGTATGAAAGGAGTATGATCAATGTGTTACTTGCCTTGCTGACGATCTGCAAAACCCAAGGTTCTCGTAGTAGCACGCTTCGCACTCCGGGAATTCTATCATAAACAAACAATAGCATACATAAGCAATCAAGCAAATATGCACGGGTAAAACTCAAATAAGAAGATCTAACCATAAAGTTCAACTGAAGAACTCCGGTTTGCAAAAAGAATCAAATCAAACGGAGCAACGAAACTCAAACTATGAAAGAAGCAAGATCCATTTACTAATCTGGACTAAAATCAAATTTTACGGTATCAAAATCTTGTTCAAATCACTAATTTGGCCATATCTTGAGTTTTATAAAGTATTTTTGATTGATTCCTTTTGCTAATGTTTTGTTATTGTTTTGTCCATCTAGTATCATTTAGTGATTTATTTTTAGTTTATTTTCAATTAGGATTTTGGGCAAAACAGTACTGTTTTAGTTCAGTCTTTTCTTTATAGTATTAATTGTTTGTAATTTATTTCTTTCTCACTTTTGAAAATTTTAGTTTTATTTTTGTTGATCAACAAAATAAATTTTATTTTTATTTTAGAAAATTATTTTCTTCAGTTTTGTAGGAAAGCTTGTATAGGTCATAGTTAGTGTTTCACAAAAGCTTTTTATGTTTCTTTTTGGTAGTAAAAGTTTATGAAAATACTTTCTGTTATTTTAATAAAGCATTATTTATTTTCTGTTAACTTATTTGTTTAAAAATATTATTTGTTGTTAAGTTTTTACTTAGGACAAAACTATTTTGTGTTATGTCTTAGAGTTTTCTTTAGTTGTTTTTTTGTGTAGTTTTCCTTCGTTTTTTATTTGGTGTCCCTTGTTGATTTGCATTTTATTTGTTGATTTTATTATGAGTGCTAGAAATTGCTTGCTAGAATGATTGCTTATGTGAATGCAATGTTTGAATATGTAGATTATCTTCGGAGAGTGACGAATAGTACTATGAGGTTTTCTCTAAGAGCGATATAATCTTCATCAAATATTACCTGGCAAGTTCACTTTGACCATGTTATTCATACCTATGTTTTTATTGCATCTAGAGTCACCATTCATAATTCCTCCTTTAGTGATATTGACTTCTTGTGGTTGAGTAGAATGCATGAGGTAGGAACCCATCTCCCTGTTATCAAGCCCGGGACGTTATATAGTTTTAATGCTACGCTATAGTAGACGGGGTTTGGTATAAGTGCTCGGGAGTGGTGTGAAGAAGGAGGACTCTACGTCAATGACGACAACTCTATGATGGCATCTGCAAGGACTGCATCTTCAAGGCCTCTAGACTTCAAGACTCAAGACAAGAATTCAATATATCTCTGGGTGGAGAATGGTTAAGAAGGGTACATTGGTGCGCCTAGTACTCAGTGATTCCGGAGAAGCGTCGTGATATCATGCGGAAAGTGTACCGCCCAAGATGCGATTCTATCCCAATCACGTGATGAATTCATGATTGGGGCACAATCGCATTTTGAGCGCATAGCAAGGTGGATATCATTACAACATACCATGTACTGAACAGATGAGAATACAAGATAAAGGCTTACACTCACCACAAGCTACAACATGAATACAACAGTTCATCAATACCTAGCAATCATCATACAGAAGATCAGGATCCCGACTACGTATGAACCAAACGAAAAAAGAAGAACGACATCCACCCTGCTAATCCCAGGCACCCGACCCGGAACCTATCCCTTGACCAAAGAAGCAGAAGAACTCCAAAACAAGCAAGCATCACTCTCACGTCAGAGCATCGCCTGACCTGTACCTGCAACTGTTGTTGTAGTAATCTGTGAGCCACGAGGACTCAACAATCCCGTTACCATGGGTATCAAGACTATCAAAGCGTAATGGGTATGGAATGGACAAGTGGTGAGGTTGCAGCAGCACTAAGCATTGTATGGTGGATAACTTCCGAGTACAAGAATAAGATGAGAATCTACGCAACGGTCACAAACTAGTAATGATCAAGAAGTGATCCTGAACTACTTACGTTCAAACATAACCCCACCATGTTCTCTTCTCGAACTCACTCCAAAAGAGACGGTCACGGTTACGCACGCGGTTGGTGTATTTTAATTGAGTTTAGTTCAAGTCCACTACAACCGGATATTAAAAACTCCCATCTGCCACATAACCACGGGCATGGCTCTCGAAAGTTTAAACCCTGCAGGGGTGTCCCAACTTAGCCCATGACAAGCTCATGATCCGCGGAGACAATCCTCCATCGCGGGACATCCGATTAGATTCGGGATCCCGGTGCACAAGACATTTCGACAATGGTAAAACAAGTCCAGCAAGACCTCCCGGGGTGCCGACACCCTGATAGTAGCCACGCGTATCTCGTCTCAGGCCACGACCGGATGAGCGAAGCTTACGGTTGGCTGAGACCCAAGTTGCCAAGGGGGCGCCGCAAGGTGCTCTAGTTTGGACCAGCACTCATGAGGAGCACTGGCCCGGGGGTTGATTAAGTCCTTGGGGTCCGGAAAGTCCATATGCAAGTTTTAGTTGTTATTAGGCAAATGGTAAAACCAATGTTGGGCCTTGCTGGAAGAGTTTTATTCAAAGCAAACTATCAAGAGGGGCCCATAAACCCTCATCATGTTAGGGACGCAAAATCAAGGAACATAACACCGGTATGATGGAAACTAAGGCGGCAAGAGTGGAACAAAACACCAGGAAAAAGGCCGAGCCTTCCACCCTCTACCAAGTATATAGATGCATTAATTAAATAAGAGATATTGTGATATCCCATGATATCCATGTCCCAACATGGAACAACCTACAACTGCACCTGCAACTAGCAACGCTATAAGAGGGGCTGAGGAAAGCGGTAATATAGCCAAACAACGGTTTGCTATGATGGTGGAAAAGGTTAGAGGCTGTCATGGCAATTTGGGAGGCTTGATAAACAAGTGGTGGGTAGCGCGACATAGCGATAGCATCGAGACAACTAGCATAGCAAAGATAGTAGTGAGATCCAGAGTAACGATCATCTTGCCTGAAATCCCGCTAGGAAGAAGACCGAATCCATGAAGTAGTCGAACAACGTAGTCGAACGGATCCTCACAATCACAACGAAGGCGGGAACTATCAAGAAAAGCAACACCGGAAAGAAGCAAACAACATGGTAAACAACCATCACATAAACATGGCATGATGCACAAACAAGTATGATGCATGTACGGTTTAATGAGTCATGGCACGGCAAAGTGCAACAAACAATACTACAAGTTAAGTGGAGCTCAATATGCAACGAGTTGCATATTGATGAAACACCACATCTAATTATTTAGTTCGCTCTCGCTTATGTATCCAACAATATTAAATGTTGTTAAACATGGCAAGAGGTGAAGCATCATAATAACTACCTATCTAGGCAAGTTTAAATGAGGCCGCAACAACAAACAACAATTCCGGAAAATCCTCATGTGCAATTTACGAATTTGGTATTGTTCTTCCCTAAATCATATTTTATTGTTGTTAAATAGGAAAGTAAAGTGCACCGTGTTAGTCTAGACATTTTTCTACCCCATTTACATATAAAGTTTATTTAAAACGGAGCTACGTTTATTTAGTTATGATATGAACCATTTTAACATGTCATTAATGCAAAACAAAAGCAACCAATAATTTAAACATTTTGAACATGGACGAAAGTTGGATATTGTGAAACTAGATGAAATTCTAAGCATTTTACATGTTTAAATCATTTTAATCCGATGCATGGTTTGTGAGATATTAAATGCATAAACTAGACGGAATTTTTTGTAAAACAGGCAGTCTCTGGATAAATAGCTAAATTCGCAGAACTGAAAAATAAATAGGAACTGGGCTGAATCTAAGGCGGACTGGGCTGGGGGGAGCTGCTCATGTTGGGCCAACAGGTCGAGGAGGAAGCAGAGCGGTGGGCGTGCGGATCTGGGCCGCGAGGTGAGGCCAAAGGAGCTGGCGATGCTGGATCTGAAGGAGGCGGTGCTGGTCCTTAGCGCCGAAGTGGCCTAGGGCATGGTCGTGGTCAATGCATGCCAGCGGATCGAGCGCGAGCAGCGCTGCTCGTTCCCCTCGGACAAAACAGGGGTGGGGTCAAAGCAGAGGAGGTCGCAGGCAGGCAGCGGCGATGCAGGGAGCGACGACGGCAAACTTGGCGCGCAAGGCGAGGGACTTGGCGGCCCGACGATGGGGTTGACCGCTACCTCCGGCTTGAAGCAAGGACCGCAGGGGTCGACGCACGCATGAAGCAGAAGCAGGGCGTGATGCGAGGACGAAGCAGAGCGTGACGCGGAGCACGCACGAGCGACGGGGACGGGGACTTGACGGCGGAATTCGGTGAGGAGGCGTCGTAGATGGCCGAATCGGAGGCGAGGTAGCAGGCCGACAGCGGGGTGGTTGAGCACCTGGAGAGAGAGAGGTGAGAAAGAGAGAGAAAAGGAGGAAGAAAGAGAGACAGGGAAGGAAAAGGAGCGAGACGAGGCCGGCGGCATGACTTGTTGTTGTTGTTGCCGCCGCCGGCGTCGACGCGCAAGGCGACGGGAGGCGCTGGTGCTCACGATCCACTCGGGATCGAGCAGAGAAGGGAAGAGGAGGCACGGCCTCGGGCGTCCTCGAGCATGCGGGCGAGCGACAAGGCAGGGCGGTGGTGGCTGCAGGCGAAGGACGACAGGGGCTGCTCCGAGCGCCTGAGCGGTGGCGGCCACGGCCAGGAGCACGAGGACGGAGACCGGGCTGGATGGGTGGATTGAGGGGAGCAGGCTGGCTGCGAGGGGATTTGGGCAAGTGGATGGCTGCAGCGATCTGGTTTGGTAGAGATGGATCGGGAGGGATCCCGAGGTGGAAGAGGACTCGCCGCGGCGGCTGGGAGGATGGGACAAGGCTCCTAATTTCTAGGGTTGGACCTCGTGTATATATAGCAGGGGATTAGGGTAGAGGTTACATGGACCCTCCGATCGTAATTGGATGGCTCGGGTAAAATAGGCTAGGACAGTCTAACAAAGAACCGAAAATATTTTAAAGACGTTTGGGGATGATCCGAATCCAACGGTGATGACTGAGCGGGTCGGGTTCGGAAAAGGTTTTCGGACTAGGTTGCAAAAGATCGTGGGTTGTGTAGAGAGGGTAGGCAATCGTGTACGAGTGTGGTTGGTCTTTTGGCGATGACAATGGAGAGGACGACAACTACGAACGGATGCAAGTTTGAAAACAATGGCGGCAACGAGTGCCGATGCAATGCGGATGTGCGATGATGAATGCAGCAAACAAATAAAACACACGACGACAACGAAAAACATTGAAGGAGTCTGGAGCATCGATCTCGGGTCGTTACAGAAAGCTCCAACCAGGCTCAAAGAGATGGAAGAATACTTCATGCCCGGAAGCTTACCTGTGCAACCGCATGTCACTATGGGTTGGTTGACCTTAGTGGTGACTCTGGCTGGGACGGTGCCAGCAGATGTAGAACTACGGTAGGATTGGATGGGCACCTGACAGTGGTCATAGGAACTCTTCGGAAGACCATGTTTCGATCGTCCTGTTCTCAAATGATCTGAAGTGCGAGGACAAGAAGGGAGGGATCGAATCTTGCGGGTAAAGTGTACAAACCTCTGCAGAGGGTTAAAACCTAATCGATTAGCCGTATCCCCAGTTACGGACAACTTGAGCATCTCACTTCGATCTATCTCGGAACTCTCAACACCGGACTGATAACTTAATTGTGGGCAAGTTATGATGAAATGGGCTATGAGACATCGGTTGGCGGAACCATGTCATGATAGAAAACTCCGTAGTACAGACTTCGGTTATTTCCTTTATTGTAGGGAAAATAAAACCAGATTTTACACAAAACAAAACTCAAACCCAGAGCCACAAAGCCATATTGCATATAGTATAGTTTTATCATCTGTTTTTCTTACAGTGATCTTGCCGGTACATTCAATGTGCTAACCTACACGACTGCAACGTATCATGTTGCAGGATTATTTCTACGACGAGTGAGCTTCGTTATTGGGTTACGGTCTACACTCAACCTGTCGATGGCGTTGGTGGGACTCCACACCCGTTTGCTTGTATCCGCTGAGACTTATGAGATATATATCAGTTTTACGTTGTTTAGACATGTGATTACACTTTGATATATACAATGATGTACTGTGTGTGCCAGCATACTGATCCAGGGATGGCACAGATACACAGAGGCTTGACCGTTTAAGGTCGGGTCGCTACAGAGATGGTATCAGAGCACATGTTGACCGTAGGACATGACCCTAGAAACTAGAAAGCCCCTAGGACAGGAAATCTCTAAAACTTTATTCTCAAAAATATCCCTTACTTCTCATCTTTTCTGATTTTATCAAATGGTCCCGCTTACCCAAATAGTTAGAATATACCCCTTTCCTTTTGACCACATGGAGGATCAACTGAAGCCACTTCGATAAGGACAAAATATTAGACAAATGATGACCAATTCTGAGTAAAGAGGATTACACTATACATTTCGGAGGAAAGAAACTACAACCGTTGAAGACCCTAAAGACTCAAAGAAATCAAAGACCCTGAAGAATTCCAATACTTATTTGACCTTTAGAAGACCAAACCCCTGTAATATACTTACGTTAGATACGATGATTTGTGAGTTGTCATTTTTTTTAAAAAAAAATTCCGACTGCCACAAAATAAAAACTTATTCTTCAAAACTATTGTTTGTATTGTGTGTATATCCCTCCATTCTTCTCTTGTATCTCATCCCAAAACCTTTGGACCCCATAGATGATGAATGAAGTTGGACTAGTATTCTCTAGACCGATGACTCAGTTGGAGGCAAAGCTATGGATTAAAAACATGGAGGATCACTTCGGGAAAAATTTGATTGCAAGGAAGTATGAGGTTCAATATGCTCTTCGGTACTTTACAAAAAGTTCTACAACATGGTGGAAAACACATCAAGCCATACAAGGATGTAACAGAGCAAAAACTTGGGGGAATTCAAGAAGACTGTGTTAAGATCCCGTCTCTTCCGGAAGCACTTTGACAACCCGAAGAAGAAACCTTGTGCCTGCAAGCTTTGCGGAGAAATGGGACACGCCCATGAAGAACACAAGGATGGATGCCCTCATTGTGAGTAAAGTCACCCAGCCGAAGAATGCCCGACTGGGCAGGTTACTTGTTTCCTTTGTGAAGGAACTACGCACTACCCTGCTCAGTGTCACCTTTACCCCAAAGTACAAGAAATTACCAAGCAGCAGAAAGAAGCCCTCAGGCAAAGTTTAGAAGAATCCGTGATAGAGGAAGTTATTGAAGACCTTGATGGAGAAGACCTAAACAGATTTTACACTCATGCCTGCTATTCATGTGGAGAAGAAGGACATTTTTCACGGTATTACACAAAGGAAAGAGAACAGTATCTCAAAGACTTCCCGGCAGAAGAAGTGGAGTTCGATCCGCAAGAAATGGAAAAATTGATCAGCAGGAAGAAGTCAAGGAAAAGAAACCGAAGACACCCCCAGAACAACCCAATCTCTGCAGAGAATGACCTGCGTCATATCACTTGTTACAGGTGCAAGGATTTAGGTCATTACGCTGATAAATGTCCAGAGAAGAAGCCAAGAACCCAAAGAGCAGACACCATCCCCAAGAAACCCAAATACTTATCGAAAGTTATTAGTTTTCATTGCAGGGAAGTATGAAATTATGCTACTAAATGTCCTGACCAGATGAAAGCCGGAGCTGAGTAGTTGGAAATTTGATATTGGTAATAAGTGTAGTAGGAAGCAAATTTATTTTCATGATTACAATGAGTTGAGTCATGTAATGGGTGCTCAGAGATTGTAATGAATTCATGAAATCAATAAATTTAATGTGTCATGATTTCATACATTAAATTTTATGAGTCGTTACCCTATGTAGAAAGACCTTGACCATTTTTCGAGGATATGAGAAATATGGTCCATGGAAGAATTTGTGCATTTCAAGGATGGTAGTACTGATAGAGGCGAAGGTGTCCCAATGTTTCAATGAGATAGCTATCGTTTTCTGAGGGAGCCGAATTTGACTATCCGACTATGAACGTGCGAAGACATCGCGCCTTAGCAATCGCTAAACCAACTTCTGAGGGGTTATTGACGACGCCGGAGCACGATCAACCTGACCACGAGGGTCTACTTCCTGCGAGCAAACGAAGAACAAGCAAGAAACTGAGATTGCAATCAGGATATTGCGAATATAAGAGGAAAGCTTTATTAATGAAGGTGGGGTTCTGTGACGTCTTGGTCTGGTCGTTGAACACAAACGAAGTACGCGAAGTTGCAGTTATGGCGAACTTTTAATCTAAACAAAACCCAAAGTCTAAACGACGCCCTAAGGGCTGTATATATGGAGGAAGAGGGGGGAATTTCGTGGCCCTTGGAGGAGGGGTCCGAAACCAACCCTAACTCTTGTTTCCCCACACATACGGGCTCTAAAAACATCCTATACTTAAGTATTTCGAAATTATATGGGCATGGCCCAATAATAAGGTGACGCAGCACCTAGAATAGCCTCTGGATGAAATTTATGAAGTGGCATCTTGTATATTTCGTCCAAGGCTTCATGCACTCCTTATGGTGGCTTCAAAGTCCTGAAATCATCACTTGTAACTCCGTTCTTGTTCCCCTTGCGCATGCCATCATCTCCATGCTTGGTCTTGCTCCAGTGTTCATCCCTCTTATCCATGCCAGACCCTTCATTTGTAAGCAAAACAAATGTATCCAATTTAGGCAGCATCAGATTCTCATGAACATTAGAATCATTACCAAGAAACGGAAGTACCTGATAATTTAATTGGTGTGCGCGAGCTCTAGTAATTGGTTCAGTATGTATAGCAGCAGGGGCTATGGGTGTAACAATGGTATTGATGTCCTCATCAAGTACCCTGTAAGAACACCCGGCCAATGGAAAGGGAAATGTGTCCCACAGATTGGAGTTTGAACAAAATGAGTTGGAATTTTATTTTTGATATGATGGATATGAAGAAATGAAGTACTGATGGAATTAAAGTAGATGTGATGTTGGAATATGGAACAATATAACTCAAAAGGAGGAGTTAAAGCTGTGCAAGTGTTGAAGTGGGCCCATAACCCACAGGCCTAGGAATAAATAAGGATGAACTACACCCTAGAAGAATAAATTTTGGAAGAAGCTATGATTTGATCAGCAAACGTTCCTTAGGAGGATACGAAAACCCGAGAGTTCTGAAGAAACGATAGATGTTTTGTTCAACTTGCAGAATAAATGGATTTACCTGAAACCAATTCGAGGACAAGAGAAATTCTGCAATGCTTGTGAGAATGCCTGAGTGTTAGAAATGCGAGATTCGCTAAACCTTATACAGGGTAATGATTTGGGTGTGGAATGGATTGATCACCACACCGACTTACTCTTATCATTCGCTCTTGCTATTTCGGATGGGAAATCTGAGTGACTTACCCATAGTAAAGAGACGACGATACCAAAACCTTGTTTAAACCTTAGAATGGTAGGACGATTGATCCATGTACAGGCAACCGTTGCCAATCATAGGTCATACGGTGAGATTCAACCCAAACCCATTCTCCTACAGGAGAAACCATTAATTTTTTACCACCATGAGATTTTTGATAATTGTTTAGTATTGGCGACAGACCTGTCAGCTAAGAATATCGAGCCTCGGAAGGACCTTACCATGATGATGACACAAGATTTTTAGGAAAAGGTTATGCCTCTACCAGAAGAGCCCCGGAGTAGGAGTTATCTCGGAGCTCCATGAAGACTGACATTGCCAACCCAAAGGATAGAGTGCATGAGTTTTGTCGGAACCGTAACCATGCTTCTAAGGGTGGTAGCACCCCAGGACTGTGGTGACGATCAATGGAATTTCAAGATGACCCTCCAACCCTAACCTTCTTCCTAACCTCTTCGAATCTCGAGGATGAGATTCATTTTAAGTGTGGTAGTTTGTAACATCCCAAAATTCTAACTTTTGGAATGTTATATTAAATAAATAGTTATGTTTGTTTATTTGATTGTTGAGTGAAATTGAGTGAAATTTGAAACTTCTTTTTGAAATTTGAATGAGAGGGAATGAAATGACTTTCCCAAACTTTCACCTTGCATTTATGATCTCCATGAATTCAAATTCATTTTCACCACAAAACCCTAGAGTGAAGATGATATGACTTCTTCCATTTAAATAAATGAAAAAGGATTTTTGAAAAGATTTGAATTCCATACAAAAATATTTCAAATTCAGAAACTTTATGCAACCCAATGATTTTCATGAGAGAAGGTGAAATGACATCTTCAAATTATAAGAAATATGAGTTGGAAGTTTATTGAAAGTCCCTTTGAAGGTATTTTTAAACCCACTTCCAATTTAGGAGTCATTTAGTTTTTATGCAAATTATTTCTCTCCAAAACTAAAATATATGGAAAATAGGGTAAAATAATTCCCTACAGTAGAATAATGGAGAAAATGAGTTTGAACTCATTTTGATATTTTAAAATATTTTTATTTGGTTTTAAAATGAACAAGTAGCACTGTTTGCTTTACTAAAAAATTTGTGGAATTTATTTGCCTCTGAAAATATGTTCATGTTTTAGAAAATATTTTTCTGAAAATTTTGATATATAATATGCCTATATAATATTTATACTTTTCTTTCTTTTTGTCAGTTTTTTTTCAAAAAAAATCTTTTAGAACAGTGCAGGTCATAGTCCAACATTGTTCGCTCTCTTCCCTCACCCCACAAGCCCACGGGCCAGCCCAGCAGGTCAACCGACGCAGTGCTGCTGGCAGCCGCACAAGCGCATGCCGGCGCTGACGCTCGCACGGCCCCACACATGAGCCCCTCTCTCTTCTCTCTATCGCTGACACGGGGGACCCGCATGTCATCCCCCTCCTTGGTCTCTTTCGTGTTCCTCACGAGCACAATGCCCCAATCCAAATCCTGAATGTTTCGCTCTGATCCTTGCACCTCGCGCACACCCTCCTCCCTATAAATATTCCTCTCCTCCTCCTCATCCGATTTTTGCAAAAATAACAATCTCCCGTGCCCCAGGGAGTCATTCCGATCTCGCCAGAGTTCGTAAAGCTTCACCGAGCTCCGCCGCCTTGCCGCGCCCCCACCCGCCCCTTTCGACCACCTTCTCCACCACCATCACGTCTGCCTTGCCGAGCCGCACCTCTCCGTGCTCTCGGACGAGCCGCAGAACCACAAGAGCCGCTGCCCCCTCGACACCCGACGCGTCATGCACCCCGCCGGAGCACGGGAGTTCACAGAAGCTCCGCCACTCCGCCCCGCGTCGTCCGGTCATCCCCGAGCTCCATCTGCACCACCACCGCGCCGCTCGCACGCCACTGCACCCGTCCGCTACTCCGTCGTCGCCCCCGACCACCGGAACGCCATCCTCCACGACGCCCGAGCCGCCGCCGCCGTCCATCACCGTCGACCTCCCCTCTGTAAGCGTCAGCGAAAGCCTCCCCGTCCGATCCTAATCTAACGGCTTAGATTAGATCCACAAATAGATTGGTTTTATTATGGTTTAGATCGGTTTTAGTGTACGGTTTTAGTTCGGTTTAGATCGAACCGGTTCATTGGTTTTCTATCAATTAAACGACGTGCACATTTCTGTTAAGTCTCGGTCGAGCGTCGTTTAGTTACGGATCGCCCACCGCCCTGGCCCAATAGAAGTAGGCCACGTAGCTAGCGCTCGTTTCTTTTCAGTTTTTGTTTTATTTACATAAATAGTTTATGTTTTAGATTGTTAATATCTTTTAGGTTTTAAGTCCAAATTGAGTGATTCTTTTTGCATTAGATTCAAATTTTCTTGAAATTTCGGTTTGAACAATTGGATTTCAAATTTGAGTAGTTAAATTTGAATTTGATGAACTTTGTTCGTATCACTAATTTGGCCATATCTTGATTTTTATGAAGTATTTTTTATTGATTCTTTTTTCTACTGTTTGTTATTGTTTTGTCCATCCAGTAGCATTTAGTGATTTATTTTTAGTTTATTTTAAATTAGGATTTTAGGCAAAACAGTACTGTTTTAGTTCTAGTTTTGTTTTAGTCTTTTCTTTATAGTATTAATTGTTTGTAATTTATTTATTTTTGTGACTTTTGACAAATTTAGTTTTGTTTCTATTTATCAACAAAATAAATTTCATTTTTATTTGAGAAATTTATTTTCTTTAGTTTTGTAGGAAAGCTTGTATAGGTCATAGTTAGAGTTCCACAAAAGCTTTTATGTGTTTATTTTTGGTAGTAAAAGTTTCTGAAAAATACTTTTTGTTATTTTAATAAAACTTTATTTATTTTCTGTTAACTTATTTGTTGTTAAGTTTTTACTTAGGACAAAACTATTTTGTGTTATGTCTTAGAGATTTCTTTAGTAGTTTTGTTGTGTAGTTTTTCTTGGTTTTTTATTTGGTGTCCCTTGTTGATTTGCATTTTATTTGTTGACTTTATTATGGGTGCTAGAAATTGCTTGCTAGAATGATTGCTTATGTGAATGCAATGTTTGAATATATAGATTTTTTCAGAGAGTGATGAGTAGTACTATGAGGTTTTCTCTGAGAGCGATATAATATTTATCAAGTATTACCAGGCAAGTTCACTTTGACCATGTTATTCATACCTATGTTTTTATTGCATCTAGAGTCACCATTCATAATTCCTCCAGTAGTGATATTGACTTCATTCATAATTCCGCCAGTAGTAATATTGACTTCTTGTAGTTGAGTAGAATGCATAAGGTAGGAACCCATCTCCCTGTTATCAAGGCCGGGACATTATATAGTTTTAATGCTATGCTATAGTAGACGGGGTTTGGTATGAGTGCTCAGGAGTGGTGTGAAGAAGGAGAACTCTACGTCAATGATGACAACTCCATGATGGCATCTGCAATGACTGCATCTTCAAGGCCTCAAGACTTCAAGACTCAAGACAAGAATTCAATATACATCCGGGTGGAGAATGGTTAAGAAGGGTACATTGGTGCGCCTAGTACTCAGTGATTCCAGAGAAGCGTCGTGATATCATGCGGAAAGCTCCACCCAGGCTCAAAGAGACGGAAGAATACTTCATGCCCGGAAGCTTACCTATGCAACCGCATGTCACTATGCACTCTGGCTTGGTTGACCTTAGTGACTCTGGCTGGGACTGTGCCAGCAGATGTAGAACTATGGTAGGATTGGATCGGCACCGGACAGTGGTCAAACGAACTCTTCGGAAGACCATGTTTCGATCGTCCTGTTCTCAAACGATCTGAAGTGCGAGGACGAGAAGGGATGGATCGAATCTTGCAGGTAAAGTGTACAAACCTCTGCAGAGGGTTAAAACCTAATCGATTAGCCGTGTCCCCGGTTACGGACAACTTGAGCATCTCACTTCGATCTATCTCGAAACTCTCAACACCGGATTGATAACTTAATTGTGGGCAAATTATGATGAAATGGGCTATGAGACATCGGTTAGCGGAACCATGTCATGATAAAAAACTCCGTAGTATAGACTTTGGTTGTTTCCTTTGTTGTAGGGAAAATAAAACCAGCTTTTACGCAAAAGAAAACTCAGACCCAGAGCCACAAAGCCATATTGCATATAGTATAGTTTTATCATCTATTTTTCTTACATGATCTTGCCGGTACATTCAATGTACTGACTGTAGGAGATATGCCCTAGAGGCAATAATAAATGATATTATTTATCTCCAAGTTCATAATTATGTTTATGTTCCATGCTATAACTGCTATGGTTCTCGAGTCTGCAATAACACGAGGCTCGGAGGAAGACTCATATGCACGTGTGGAATAATAAACGGTAAGAAGTATTCTTAGTCTGGCCTCTAAGACTAGCTCAAGTATTGCATGATGGTTCTGTTTTCCTGATCATGGGTATGTCTATGCCAGCAACTTTGAGGGCACAATGTTAAGAGAACATTTGTGTTGAATCGACCCGGATTGATGTTATGCTATGAGATTCATTCGTCACAAGTTAATGGTACATAACACAGAGATGGTTAATGTTTGCGTGATTCCTTAGACCATGAGAGTATCGAGTTTCTTCATGCTTGCTTCATGAACTTTGGGGTTCGTTAAACGTCATCCGTAAATGGGTGGCTATTACGGCGGCTTACAGGTTCATGGAAAAGTATGTCAAGTAACTTGATAGCTCAAGATTGGGATTTGCTCCTCCAATGATGGAGATATATCTCTGGGCCCTCTCGGTGTTACGGTATCCATCATCGTCTGGCCAGACACTTTGTGATTCGATCACGGGGATGCCGGAACACGGGAACGAGAAAGGAGAACAATACCGGTAACGAGGTAACTGGCATAGTGGACAAGTTGTTGATCCACGGGGATGCCAACATGTCTCACCTCGGGTATTTGTAACATATCACAAAGCAACAGGAATAGAACACGGCAACTGGAGGTTCACTCGAATATTCATTCGTGTGGGTATAGGGGTCAATATGGGTGTCCACGGCTTCGATGTTGATCATTGACCAGAAAGTGTTCCAGTCATGTCTATGCTTCACCGAACATATAGGGTCACACGCTTAAGGGTCATCTATTTTCTGAATACTAGACAGGGAGACTGAGAGAAATTTGCCGAAAAAGTTTCGGAGACAATGGAAGAGTTCCGGAGAGAGAATAGCGAAATAATTTCGTAAAACCAAAAAGTTGTTTCGGGATATACCATTAAGTCAAATTGGTTTCGGGACACGCCTAATAATTCTCGGAGGGTGCCAGAATTATTCTGGAAACTTCTAGGAATTTTTCAAGATAAAAACCGAAAATGTTTCGGAGCTGCCGGTACCGCTTTGGTTGTTTTTCGCAGATAAAATTCACTAATCTGAAATGGTTTCAGAACGAATCCAAAATCATTTTAGTGGGTACTAGAATTATTCTAGGACCCACAGAAATATTTTTGGATTTAATGGACGCGAAAATTGTCTTCATGAATAGTGAAAACGCATTCTTGTTTGCTTTTCACAGATGAAAATCACTAAACCGAAATTGTTTCGGAACGCGTTGAAAATTATTTTAGTGGGTACTGGAAATGTTCTGAGCCCACATAAATATTTTCAGTTCGAACGGACGCTGAAAAATGTCATCATGAATAGTGAAAGTGCTTTTTGCTTGGCTTCTTGGAGAAGCCACCTTGAGGGCCTTTTGGTATTATCCCCTTGGCTTTTGGAGAAGCCAGCCTTGGGCTTGGCCTATAAATAGGGGTGGAGGGAGCTGCCTAATGACACACTCTTTCTCACATACAAGTGTCATTGCAATGATCTGGCTTCTCTCTCCCTCCCAGTGAAATAGTTTCGTAGAGCTGAAAGGCTGTCTGGGTTCCGGCAGGAACTAGTTCTGGATGGCGAAGCCCTGCCGGATAGATGACACCGTATGTGTGCAACTCTGTAGAGAGGTTGTAGTTTCGGTCTTAGTTTGAGAGTGCCTCCCGAAGGGCTGTCCGTGTGACCGTCCGAGTTTCAAAGGTCCTCCCGAAGGGCTGTCCGCGACACCGTCCGAGGGACTGTCCGACCACCTCCCGGAGGGCTGTCCGAGGGGCAGATGAGGGTATACATCCTCGCGGTTGGGAGGTTGTAAATCCTAATTGTGGGGATCTGCACTGCCGATCGTCATCGACTCTACTTCCCGCTGCGCTACGAGTCGGTAACGAAAAAGATCAAACCTTGTATGCAGTCTCCATAGTGGTCCTGGGGTAGTGCGTAGGTCGGAAATTTTTTGTTTTCTACTATGTTTCCCTACAGTGGCATCATGAGCCGTGCTATGCGTAGATGCAGGTTGCGATCTAGAATACATAGAGATGTATGGGTGTTGCACAATATAATTTGTAGTAGATGAGTTCTATTACTGAAAATTATTTGTGCGGATAGCAGATGAAATCTGTTACCCGATGTTCTTGTTGCTTCCCTGGAATTTGCATATTTCTGATCTTGATAACGGTATGGTGGATTTTCAATGTTCTGGCAATCCGCGATCCTATTGATCAACGAAGTGCTAACAGTTCGTTGAAATCCACCATAGTTAGAAAGAAAGATGAAATTTCGCAGACAAAAGGGCAATGCAGATATGATCTGCATGGGGATCATGCGTATGACGAAGTTGAGTATGGGGTTCGAGATTTTATTATCTCGTGCTTCATACACCCCGCAAAGTTAATCTAGCGACTTGAATTATCATACTTGATGATGGACGTTGGTAGCTTCGGTTTGTTTCGAAACCTTAGAAGCCACGAAAAACAAGTTTTTTGCATGAACCGATCAGAAACGTCTAACTTGGTTTTGCAGGAGGGTTTGCATGTGCATGTGATGTGGTATAGCAGTGCTCATAATAATTTGATTATGTATGAGATGACTATATAATGTAATTAACATGACCTGCGTGTCATGATTCGGCATGATGGCTGGAGCCATATGATTGCACTTTAATGACCTGTGTGTCAACCTTAAGTAATGCATTAATTTTATATGCTATGGAGATAGCAATATTATCTGGTGCATCGACAAGGTGGTGGCAATCTTCGCGAAGGTGAACACCGACGCGAGTGCCGAAGACGAAGAAATGAAATACTTCTCCGTCAGAAAGGGCTATACCATATCATGCTATTATGAATTGCCTGAGATGTTTATCCCTTATGATGTACCCTTCTTGATTGCACGGTAGTCGCGTTTTTATTAGGGTGATCTCTCACTTCAAAATATCAAAGTAGTTAGTGTTCACCCAAGTGTAGCATCGTCTGATTCGTATCTTTTCGGGGTGCGCCATGTCCACATGGGTACGAACGAATCGAGAGGAATGAGGCGGGTGAGGTCAGACCTCGCAGCAAGATCACTTGGTTGTCTTTGACGTTCAGGCAGGATCGTCCTGAGCTCGGAACACACCCATCGAAAGATGAACAAGAGTCACATGGAGATGTGATCGGCAAGTTTGCCTACCAATCGAAATTCTCGCCATCAGTGATGTCCACATCAATGGCGTTGAATTGAAATGTGGGTCTTGTATCACTCATAATCAATTTTGAGAGATATTGATTTAAGTGGGAGCGCACTGTTGAATTAACATGTTTAATTCTCAATGCAATTAATTATGAACACTGTCTAAGTGTTTCTTGCAAATAGTTGTAGAATAATGGCTCGCGTTTCCACCTTCCCTGTTAAAATTGAATAGCTGTTAAATATCTGGTTAAAACTTTACGATTGGTAACGTAATGTGAGGATTGTCCTCAAGAGTGCCGAGAAGGACTTTGTCCTATCGCATGCTTTCCGTATACTCCCGCTAAATGCTATGGATGATGAGACTCTCGTCCTTCGATCCAAAAGCTAGAATTCCGTTACGGTCAAGTGCAATATGTTTGCTTCCATGAAACCCGAACTTCGAAAGTTTGGGATAGTTATGTGATATTCATGGAACTAAAAATTAATTTCAGATACAAATAAAGGCTAAAAGATATGAAATATCCAAAGCAATGTTTGTTTGCAAATTATTAGTAAAGTGTTTACTATGCATTAGACTGATAAGAGAGGGATCCAGAAGAACGCCTGTCATATGATGAAAGGTGAATAAAACAACAACTTAAAGAGAAAGGAAGTGTCCAAAGGGTGTTAGTATGACTTACACGCCTAGGAAGTCCGGGGCTAACGCCACTCTTAAGTTGGGTGCTTCTTTTGCGAGTAGGAGAAATACTAAAAGTTAAACTGTTAGAAGTATAAAGGCAGAAAGAAAGATATGACTGGAATATCCAGCTCATGTATGAATGTCATACAAGTTTTTGATGTATAGAAGGCTGGTCAAAGATATAGTTCTTGGGAATTATGGTTAAACATGTTAATCACTAATTCTTGGGTATTGTGAGTTAATCACAAAGATACCTGCTCGATTGCATTCTGTTGCAATCGATGTAAGACTACTATGGCCTGAAAGACTGGCCAGGAATGAGGTTTAGATACACACATGGAACATAGTAAATGTTACTATATCTTCCATCGGTGTATTACCCTATGTATTTATTT
Organism: Triticum aestivum; assembly: GCF_018294505.1. NCBI lineage: Eukaryota > Viridiplantae > Streptophyta > Magnoliopsida > Poales > Poaceae > Triticum > Triticum aestivum. The sequence continues at coordinate 252,379,647 of NC_057805.1, forward strand.
TCATAAATCATTTTAGAGTTTTACACACTCTAGCCCATTGCATAAGGTATCTTGCAAGAAGGTTGTTCATAAGAGAACTTTTGATGTTCAGTATTATGAATAAACATAAGGGCCATACTTTCATTATGAATGAGATGTATGTTATGAATAATGATATTAATATATTACCTTTGTGTTTACTTTCATAATTCATTTTAGAGTTTCTTACACTCTAGCCCATTGCACAATGTTTATTGCAAAAGGGTTGTTCATAAAAGAACAATTGTTGTTCAGTATTATGAATAACATGAAGGGCCATGCTTCCATCCAAGATGGGATGTATGTTATGAATATTGATGGTAAAATGATACATCCATAACACTGACGCTAAATGTCGCAAGACTATGAGAATACCACACATGTGTGGCACTGCATTTGGTCACATTGGAGAAACCCGCATGGAAAAATTCCATTATGATGGATTTTGAAGTCGTTTTGATTTTGAATCATCTGACACTTGCAACTTTCCTCCGAAAAGTGAAGTGACTGAAATACCGTTCACAGGCCATAAGGAACGAGCAACAAACTTATTGGTGATCATACATTTTGATGTGTGTAGTTCAATAAATGTTGTTGCAAGTAGTGGATTTATATATCTCCAGAAATGACTCAAGTAGATATATGGATATTTGCTTGATGAGACGTAAGTCTGGATCTTTTGAAATCATTCGAAAGGTTTTCAAAAATGAAGTAGAAGTTATTGTAACAAGGAAATTATGTTTCTACAATTTGATTGCAGAAAGGAATATCTGAGTTACAAGTTTAGCGAATGTCTGATGAGTTGTGAAAAGAGTTTCATAACTTACACCTCCCGGAACACCACTATGAGTGGAATGTCTGTGAAGATGTAATCGAACCATTTATGACATGGTAAGATCAAAGATGACATAAATAAATTTGCCATTATCACTTTTAAAGAGTAATGCTTTAGAGACTGCGGCTTTTACACTGAAAAGAGCTCCATCAGGTCTGTTGAAATGACGGCATGGTATGGTACGCCCAACCATGTTATATCTTTTCTTAACATTTGGAATATGGGGCTTGTGTAAAAGGTTACAAACCTATTCCAAATCAGACAAGTGCTACTTTGTAAGTTATCCCAAGTCATTGGGTATTCCCCCACCACTATACCGAGGCAAAGGATTTATGCCACAAACGGTATGCTTTTAAAGAGAATAGTTCTTACAAAAGGGTAAGTGGGAGGACAGTGCAACTCGACGAGATAACAAGTATCTTCGTCATCAGGTCAAAGGAAAGGAACCTTAGAAGTGATTCCAGAGTTTCCTACTGCGACTGATACGGAAGCCTCTACATGAGATGTATGGACTTCGGTCGAACTTGCAGCTGAACAACGTAGGCAAAGCTCGTGCAAACCTCTCAGGTGCGCAAACGAGATAATGTTGTTAGACAACAGACAACAGTATACCTATGATACACAAGGAAGCACTGATGGGCCCTGACTCTGGAATTGGCTAAATGCCAATATAATCCGAGATGGTTTCCATAAATTATTCAAGATTTAAATCTTGATAAACCCTCCGAAAGACTTGGAGTCTAACGGATTGTAATGGGACTATAAACTGATATGGATAAAAATGTTTTATCCATTAAGCTCGACTTGTTGCAATAACAAGTTCAAGGAGTTGACTACAATGAGATTGTCTCACAATAGCAATGCTTAAAGTCGGTTCGGGTTAAACTAGCAATTAATACATATTTCAAAACATGAGATATGAAACATGGATGACAAAAGAATTTCCATGAAATGGAAATACAACCTAGGACTTGTATGTGATACAATCCAAAGTATTTTGTCGGTCTAGAGGATGCTAGTAAGTATGCTACCTTCAGAGTTCCAGCAATGGACACAAGAGAGCGAAATGGAGTTGGAATCTTCGTTTTTGATGGAATGGTCAAAGGGGTTTGACTTCATCAATGGGAAACGAAGATGCTTGTGGTTTCAAGAAAGTAAGTGGGAGCATAATAATATTTCTGAAAACCTTGTGTGCTTGACACATTGTTAATTGGAAATAAATTTCTTGACACGAATTAGGACTTCATTTGAAAATAGTTTTTCGATGAAGTGCTTGGGCTAAATAGCCTTGATATTACGCATAATGATCTATGGAGATAGATTTACCTAATAGGGCTGAGCAAAAATACATATTGACAAGATGCTAAAACCGTTTAGCACTAAGAATGACAAGGAGTGATTCTTGCCGAAGTCACATGGAAAGAGTTTTTGCAAGAATCAGTGTCCCAAAACACTAATGAGCAAATACATGATGGAGATTCCACACACTCCTGTGTTTGGATTAATCATGTATTCCATGGTATGTAAAACAACTATATATGTCCAATACTCCCAAGCTGTTGCGAGTATAGATACCAAAGTGATCAAAAGTACTGATCATGGGACAACGGTGAAAAAGGATCATTGAGTACTAAAGTAGCACTGATGACATGTTTTCTCGCAAGTAGAGATCATGAAGAGTTCGGTGTAAAAGGTTACATCGATACAATCTTCATTATTTCTCCATGCGATTTTTGATTTAAATTGAGGGTTTTGTGTAACACACAATATGGTGGTGCAGTTAGTTGGAAATTGTTCCAAACAAGTTACTGTGGCGAATTCTATAAAAGAGGCAAAGTATGTTGCCGCTTTAGAAGCGACAAAGACAAAGATGTTGAATCATATAGTTCATTCATGAACTTAGTATGGTTCCAAGAAGGCTTTGGTCAATGGGACACTATTGCAGATAGTTGCTCCATAGCTCAGTCTGAGGAATCAGGTTTCGACCAATGATTCACATATATACAAAGCCAAGTCCGCACAAAATATGAATTTTGTGAAAGCGTGAAAACGCGAGGATATGCAGAGATACACATGGAGCTGAAGTTGTCAGATCCGATGGACATCAGGCTATACCACATGCGAAGCATTTTTTACACCAGTATGCCATAGGTGTAAAGTGCATTAGCATTAACTAGATTATTGACTCTAGTGCAAGTGGGAGTCTATAGGAGATATGCCCTAGAGGCAATAATAAATGATATTATTTATCTCCAAGTTCATAATTATGTTTATGTTCCATGCTATAACTGCTATGGTTCTTGAGTCTGCAATAACACAAGGCTCGGAGGAAGACTCGTATGCACGTGTGGAATAATAAACGGTAAGAAGTATTCTTAGTCTGGCCTCTAAGACTAGCTCAAGTGTTGCATGATGGTTCTGTTTTCCTGGTCATGGGTATGTCTATGCCAGCAACTTTGAGGGCACAATGTTAAGAGAACATTTGTGTTGAATCGACCCGGATTGATGTTATGCTATGAGAGTCATTCGTCACAGGTTAATGGTACATAACACAGAGATGGTTAACGTTTGCATGATTCCTTAGACCATGAGAGTATCGAGTTTCTTCATGCTTGCTTCATGAACTTTGGGGTTCGTTAAACGTCATCCGTAAATGGGTGGCTATTACGGCGGCTTACGGGTTCATGGAAAAGTATGTCAAGTAACTTGATAACTCAAGATTGGGATTTGCTCCTCCGGCGATGGAGAGATATCTCTGGGCCCTCTCAGTGTTACGGTATCCATCATCGTCTGGCCACACACTTTGTGATTCGATCACGGGGATGCTGGAACACGGGAACGAGAAAGGAGAACAATACCGGTAACGAGGTAACTGGCATAGTGGACAAGTTGTTGATCCACGGGGATGCCAACATGTCTCACCTCGGGTATTTGTAACATATCACGAAGCAACAGGGATAGCACACGGCAACTGGAGGTTCACTCGAATATTCATTCGTGTGGGTATAGGGGTCAATATGGGTGTCCACGGCTCCGATGTTGATCATTGATCAGAAAGTGTTCCGGTCATGTCTATACTTCACCAAACCTATAGGGTCACACGCTTAAGGGTCATCTATCTGTTGAATACTAGACAGGGAGTTTGAGAGAAATTTGCCGAAAAAGTTTCGGAGACAATAGAAGAGTTCCGGAGAGAGAATAGCGAAATAGTTTCGTAAAACCGAAGAGTTGTTTTGGGATATACCATTAAGTCAAATTGGTTTCGGGACACGCCTAATAATTCTTGGAGGGTGCCAGAATTATTCTGGAAACTTCTAGGAATTTTTCGAGATAAAAACCGAAAATGTTTCGGAGCTGCCGGTACCGCTTTGGTTGTTTTTCGCAGATGAAATTCACTAATCTGAAATGGTTTCAGAATGAATCCAAAATCATTTTAGTGGGTACTGGAATTATTCTAAGACCCACAGAAATATTTTCGGATTTAATGGACGCGAAAAATTGTCTTCATGAATAGTGAAAACGCATTCTTGTTTGCTTTTCGCAGATGAAAATCACTAAACCGAAATTGTTTCGGAACGCATTGAAAATTATTTTAGTGGGTACTGGAAATGTTCTAAGCCCACATAAATATTTTCAGTTCGAACGGACGCTGAAAAATGTCGTCATGAATAGTGAAAGTGCTTTTTGCTTGGCTTCTTGGAGAAGCCACCTTGAGGGCCTTTTGGTATTATCCCCTTGGCTTCTTGGAGAAGCCACCCTTGGGCTTGGCCTATAAATAGGGGTGGAGGGGGCTGCCTAAAGACACACTCTTTCTCACATACAAGTGCCATTGCAATGATCTGGCTTCTCTCTCCCTCCCAGCGAAATAGTTTCGTAGAGCCGAAAGGCTGTCTGGGTTGCGGCAGGAACTAGTTCTGGATGGCGAAGCCCTGCCGGATAGATGACACCGTATGTGTGCAACTCTGTAGAGAGGTTGTAGTTTCGGTCTTAGTCTGAGAGTGCCTCCCGAAGGGCTATCCGTGTGACCGTCCGAGTTTCAAAGGTCCTCCCGAAGGGCTGTCCGCGACACCGTCCGGGGACTATCCGACCACCTCCCGGAGGGCTGTCCGAGGGGCAGATGAGGGTATACATCCTCGCGGTTGGGAGGTTGTAAATCCTAGCTGCGGGGATCTGCACCGCCGATCGTCATCGACTCTACTTCCCGCTGCGCTACGAGTCGGTAACGAAAAAGATCAAACCTTGAATGCAGTCTCCATAGTGGTCCTGGGCTGGTGCGTAGGTCGGAAAATTTTTGTTTTCTGCTATGTTTCCCTACACTGACCTACACGGCTGCAACGTATCATGTTGCAGGATTATTTTGCAAGTGAGTTACGTTGTTGGGTTACGGTCTACACTCAACCTGCCGATGGCGTTGATGGGACTCCACACCCGTTTGTTTGTATCCACTGAGACTTATGAGGTATATATCAGTTTTACATTATTTACATATGTAATTGCACTTTGATATATACATTGATGTATTATGTGTGCCAACATACTGATCCAAGGATGACACAGATACACAGAGGCTTGACCGTTTGACGTCGGATCGCTACATATAAACTAAACATTCTTATATTACTTTACGGAGGGAGTACATATTACGTGTACATACTCTCCGATGCGATAGATACTACCTAGAACATACCAAACAAAAGTAGGAGTAACTACACCCGGTCATAGGAAATATTTGTCCTATATATATGGTAATTATAAAATGGTGTATAAAATATAGTAATTATAAAATTATTTTTTATTATACAAGTTAGTAATTTACTACTTTTTAGATAAATTACTATATTTTCAATACATAACTATATTTTGTATAGAGCACTATTGAGGTGTAGAATAAGCTATTCTATACTCTCTTTTTTTTTAGCCGAGACGGTATTTTCATTTATATAAAAGTATATTTTAAAAAAGAACAGTACATAAGGAAAACTACCCAATACCAGCTCTAGGTATCATTAGATCAAATTATAGGTTCAGTTCAATCCAATTATCAATCTGTACTGCTTTGTGTTGCTTTGCTCTGGGCTTGACATTCTGCAGCCCATCCTTGAGATAGTATTTCCATGAGATTACATGAGGTGGTGCCGATCTGAAGATTTTATCATTTCTGACCATCCAAGTGCTCCAGCAGCCCATAATTATGATCTCCATTGCAATGTCTTTAGATAGCTTGATCGTGGTTAGAACAATTTCATCAAATGCAGAAATCCCTCTTTGCTTAGTAGGGATTAGGTTTGTCCAATAGCTGAGTGAGAAAGGGCAATTCTAAAAGAGGTGAATAAGAGTCTTCTCTGTGGAACGCGAGGACACCTTCCATGCACTCTGCAGGTGTCCAAGAGCGCGAGCTCTCTGGAAAGCAATGGCGGAAGACTGGTGCATCCCGGACGTGGATCTATGGCAGAACACTGGTCCAGAATGGCTCCTTCACCTACTGAACAAGTGCGAGGAGCACGTCCGGCTTCCCATGCTCATGACAATGTGGAGGTGCTGGCACGTCAGAAACGAAATCACGCACCACAAGCCGGCTCCCCCAATTGAAGTATCCAAGAGATTTTTATCAAGCTACATCGACACTATCTTGTGCCTCCAGCAACATCCCAAGGCCGACATGTCAAAGGGCAAGATGGTAGTCTCCAAGTTTCAGCAACGCCAGGAGAAGCTCAGACCAGCAAGGGCGGCCAGTACCAGACCTCCAGAGCGATGGCACAAGCCTCCACCAGGCTGGACTAAGTTAAACGTTGATGGTGCATATATTCAGGCGGATGGAACAGGTGGCTCGGGCATGATCTTGCGCGACGAACATGGCGTCGTCATTTTTGCTTCTTGCAGATTCTTGAGGACGTGTTCAAGTGCACTGGAGGCGGAGATCGAAGCTATACGTGAAGGGATTGCATTGACTCTGGAGTGGTGTACGCTACCTTTCATACTTGAATCTGACTGCTCCACGGCGATTGATATGATCAAAAGTTCATATATGAACAGATCTCCAGCGGCGATGACAGTGGGTGTAATAAAAAACTTGTTAGTGGAGGGAGGTAGAGAGCATGTGTTAATGCATGTGAGTAGAAACCAAAATAATGTCAGCCATGTTCTTGGGTAGATGGGTCACGCTGGCCCTAGGACTGCCGTATGGCTGAGGCAGGGGCCTGACGAGATAGTTGAACTCGTGGCAAAGGACTGTATTGTTCCTAATTGATTGATTGAAAATTTTTACCCCGCAAAAAAAAAAGAATCAGCACATAAAGCATAATTATAATTAGGTAAAAGCATACTCCAGTGTTGTAGTAAATTCCTTGTGCTAACTCTATCATGTAGTAGGAGCCAGAAGATCTTGTGTCTGAGTCTGCTGGCAGCTTTCCATAGATGTTTAAATATGATGTGAGCTTCAGTCTTTCCACAAAACTATTCTGTACTCATGCTTAGTTTAGCATTACTATATATATAACATTCTATACTCATGCTTAGTTTAGCATTGCTATATATATAACGCTAAATAAGAGTTTTGTTTAGTGTGAACTAGGGTCTACACGAAGAAACTTCTCAAGCAGAGATTCTGTCATTAGTGTAGCTGGTTTCTACAGTCGAAGCCCAAGCAGGAGTAACTGCCATCGTAAAAGAATCTCTTCTGCCCAAAGCATCTGCAACTTTGTTTTCTTTTTTTTATTCAATCTTGTAATTGAATTAAAGCAAATTTATATATATAACGCTGGATAAGAGTTCTGTTTGGTGTGAACTAGGGTCTACACGAAGAAACTTCACACGTAGAATGGTCGGCCAAGTTTTATTTTCCAAAACTGCAGAATATTTAAATTCATTTAGCATGCGACCTTTATATTTTCGCTGGCAAGCCCGATAAAGCAAGACCATTTTTGCATTTGAGCAGCTTTCCATCAGTGCCTCGCATTGACCCAAAAAATGATGGATGAGAATTTATTGACTGTTATTTCATTGTAGGACAGAGATGGTAAACAAAATGGGGTAGCGGTATTGTAGAGTTGCAAAACTCCATAAACTAATCAGAAATGGCGGCGAAGGTACACACACACTTAATGGTGGTAATACGGAGGTGGTTGGCCAGTTCCAGGGGCACCACTTGCCGGTCTCTGCTGATTTCCATGATGAGCAGGTGGCATCTGGTGTGAAGGATGCATCTCATTTCCATGATGAGCAGGTGGCATCTGGTGTGAAGGATGCATCTCATTTCCATGATGAGCAGGTGGCATCTGGTGTGAAGGATGCATCTCATGAGGCGGCGGTGGCGGAGGGGCGGAGAAGCCCCCTGATGTCGCCGTGTACTGCTGTGGTGGAGCTGAGTACATATGGCCTGGATACTGGCCTGGAGCTGGTGGGTACCCTGAGTTGCCGGGATTCCAATTCGGCACTTGTCCGTTGGCGTTCTGGTTTTGAGCAGCGACACCTGGTGGTCCGTATGGTCCAGCTGCTTGAGAATTACCTTGCCATCCTGCAGTTGTAGGAGGTACACCGGCTGGCTGTGGTGCTGCTTGGTGTGCTCCTTCTGGGATTGTGTAATCCTTGCTCTTGTCACTATGAGCCTGAATGACAGAGAGAGACAGAGAGTGATGTTTTCATATGGCAAGGCAAATCAAAGTGAGTTTGCGTTACAAGTGACGAGGCAAACCAAAGTGGGTTCTACAAATGAAGCAAATCATATCCTCCAAATCGTTTCCATGTCCAAAACACACGAAACAAAATGAACCCATTATACCTTTACATTGAGATCAGTATGACGAGAGTATGACAGGTGAATCTTACAGTAGCCACCATCGTAGATGCAATGCCCTTCCAATGCTTCCTTCGCAATTGTAGCAGTACTTGCATCTGAATGGTAAAGTGACCAAGAATCAGGTAACTAGATACCCCGCACTTGCTGTGAGAATTGGTTGATGAAAATCTGGGTTGGTAACATGAGAACCAAAATTAAAAATACATGACTTATTATATTTGATTATGTATAGTTGTAACAATATTTATTGAATAAATAGAATAATAAAATGGAAAACATTTTCCCATGCATGGTTGAATGTTGTGGTGGGCCTTATCCAATTCATAGTTGTATGGTTAGGTGGCATGCTTGCATGGTATGGTTAGTTGGCCGTCCTGATACGCGCGGAGGGGGGGGGGCACTGCTATCCCGCAGTATCCCATCTTTTTCAAATTAAAAAAGAAAGAAAATTATATAAAGGACATGGTGGGGACTCGGGAGCAAGCCACCAGCGACCACGCAACTCTCCTCCCGACGGCAACCACGTTAGAGCAGGTAACCTCGATGGTCGCTAGCAAGGAAGAACATCCCGAAGGAGTAAGATGGCAATGTGGCCGGCGACAAGGAAGAAGCTCCGGGCAGGGAGAAAGATGGGGACTGCAGCTGCCAGCAAGGAAGAAAATTTGGGTGGATTTAAAGATGGTGATGGAAGCTGCAGATGAGCAAGAAGGTATATGCGGCGGCATGGTCGTTTCTTCTCCTCTCTGCAGGCGGCTGGAGAAAAGGAGTACAAGAATGGGAAACTGGAAACGGCTGGAGAGCTACTAGTCTAGGGTTTTCTGGAATCAGGCCTTACATGGGCTCTGAATGGACCACTCAAAGTCTTCCATAAAAAGAATAGAGAAAACATATATTCAGTGCTAACTAAAAAAATCTCATCTAAAATTATCACTAAATCTTTATTGCATGATGTTTATCCGTATCCCATGTCCACATAGTCGTATCCCCGTGTACGTATCTGTGTAGCAAGGAGCATGAAAAGAATGGTGGCCAATCTCTACCGCCAATATACACCATCACTTGACATAACATAATTCAGAACAAATTAAATTACTGAATAAAAATCAAAAGGCTAAAGGATGTTGCCGACTATTTAATGCCAAAAATGATATATTCTCTGGCCCATACCAGGGTACTGAATTAGAGCTTGTGTTCCACCATTCTTCTCAAAAATAGCAATTTTCTGGACTGTACCGAATGCAGAGAACACCTGAAATTTAATTAATCGTAACCAGCACACAATAAGCAAAGCAGAATCAAAGTCTTGAAGCCTATTTGAATAAGTATTTTCCCAATTTTACTTACAGTATGGAGAACATCCACTGATACAGCATACTGCATATTCTCAATTGATGCAAGAAGAACATTACCCTCAGCCTCCACCCTCCTTCCATCAGCACCAACAGCAGGCTGCCAAGTCATATCAAAGGGAAATCCATGCAAAAACAGCAGAGTTAGATAAAATGGTGAAACAGATGAAACTAAATTGTTAGAATGTTTCTGATCCCTAGCAGAAGAAATACCTGCAATGTACTATCTATAGCAGAGGAGTTGACTGGAAGGTAAGGGTTAGTGTAATCCCTGGAAAATAAAAACAAAAGGGAACATTTAACAGCGGCGGACTGGAAAAAAAAGGTAACCTGATTGATAGAAAAAGAACTACTCCTAACAAGGGTAAGGAGCAGGGATGAAAAACGCTAGTCCAGTGACAGGTGTAGACTTGTAGCAGTATCCTCATACAATAGGTTCAAACATATACTCCCTCTGTAAAGAAATATAAGAGCGTTTAGATGACTACTTTAGTGATCTAAACGCTCTTATATTTCTTTACGGAGGGAGTACAACATAAGTTCCAAGCAAATAGCCCCGGCAACCATAAAAACTGAAAGCCAAATGTTATTATAATGTAAGCCACACAATCTAGTTATCCATGGAATGTGAATCGCACCCACAAAAAGTATGGTGGCTGGGCTCCAGGGAGCTCGGTGTTTTTATTCCAGCAAAAATACATTTTCTACATATTTAAAAAAATCTGAAAAAAATATTCACATAAAAAAACATATATGTGTAGTATAAACGTACGAAATTTCATCTCTACTCCTAAAAGGGGAGTTGGTAGCCTGGTACACCGTGTTTTTTTCGTCCGGTTTTTTTCATCCCACCTGCCACCACCCCCTCCCACTGGTTTTTATCTCTTTACAAAAGATTACAGAAGGAAAAAAAACATCTGCCATTCCTCTCCCGGACGAGATCATTTCTCTAGGATTATATACGTCGACGCTGTCGCGCCACCGTCGATTCCAAGGGACGCCGTCGTTCATCACCAGGACGCGGCCGTTGCAGATCCCGAGGACGTCGCCGCCGCCATCGCCGTGGATCCCCACACGCTGCCGACACCATGGATCCCCACGGACAATGCATAAGGCGGCGAACAGTGCAGGACGTCATCACTGGAGAAGACCGTTCCAGCCTCTAAGGTATTTCTCTGTTTGAGTTTGCTCTGTTAGAGGTACGTAGTTTGTGACATCAACAGCCAAATCACGTTTCGTCCATTCTCCCGGAACCTCACCATGCCATCTCCCAATCAATCCAACACCCTGCTCGGCGCCGCTGCTACTTGCTCCTTTGGTGGCTGCCTCCCATCCCTGGTCTCCCTTCCCCTTGCAGCTAGAGTCCTCAGGTGCCTCACCGGCGCCCCACCGGCGACCTCCCGGCGCCCCATCACAACCCTCCCAACCGACGCATCCCCCCGAGCCCTTGCACCACCTCCTTCCCCAGCGCCCACATCGCTGCCCCTCCTCACCACATCGCGGCCGTGAATGCCCTCAAGAAGCTGGCCTGGAGGACTGCTCCAAGGGGGTCATCTGCTTCAACACACTGAACTCGCCGTGCTTGCTGCTGCCGTGCGACCAGGCGCCCAAGATTTTCGACATTGACGGACACTTCACTAGGCAGGCAGCGCCGACGACCTGCCCAGGTGTCGCGTCCTATGCAAGCCCAACGTCGCCGCCATGGAGGCGGCCCTCAGGATCGCCAACATCAACCCTTACAAGGCGGTAAGTCTTGACGGTTTCAATTACCAGAAGTTGCAACATTCGTATACTTACTTTCCAGCATTTCAGTTTTGTGTCTGACCATCAACTAACAAAAATTCGCTTACTTACCGCAGATTTTTTTCGACGACAGCGTCCACAACATTCAGGTAGGCAAGCGATTGGCCTCCACACAGTGCTGGTAAGTCATCGCTTGACATGTAAACCCTTCACACAGTAATGGATGCAACAGGTGTTGCCATTGCGATATTCATTAGCTTAAAATCCTAGCCTGAGAAAGCTAACTTAGCACAACGATTATGAATTATGTTCCTTACTCTGTTACAATTCAAAGGGAAGAATGTGTTGATTAAGATCCCTCACTGCCTTTTACATCTTTCATTTGTGAAGAATTTTGTCTTCTTGCTTTCTTTCGATTTAGGTGGGAATCTGCTCAGCGAACAGATCTTCCTTTTGGTGACTGCAGACAAGGAGGTAGAACAAACAATATGCAGGCAAGTATGTTTTCTACACTGGACCTCCTATTTTGTGTTTGACTAAATTTGCAAAACATCGTCGGTCAACTTATACTTTCTTTTTCTTGGTGATTTCCTTGCTCGGTTAAACTGATTGCGCATACGAGAATAATTGCATGTATTTCTTAGTTTTTTCCGGTTTAGTACAATATTTCAGTTGTGCATATTGTTCTTCACTATATTAGTGACAGTGTGTGACTACCTCTCTCGAAGTAATCTTAATTTACAGACATATAATTCGATGCATAGGTTCACTTGGACTCTAGCCTAATTAACATATATATAATCGTATTAGGTGACCCTTAGATTTGAGACAATATACAAGATGTTCTGTGTAAAGTAGATGTCATGTACTTTCTGTTAAGCAAAGTAGATGTTTATTAATACCCTCCCAATAGTAGCTTTGTTCACTTGCAGGTTTTTTACTTGAGTTTTGTCATTGCACATAATGATAGAAATAGTGGGTTCTCGGTAAGAAAAGAAGGTAGGGACAGAGGGTAGATGAAATAGTGGCACAGAAATGCCAATTATCATTGTTTTCTTTCAGTAGGATTGCTTTCGAGGTAATATATGAGACCACGAAGTGCCGTCTCAAATGAATTTGCATAGTTATGGATCTTGTATGCATAATCTACTCAGGAATAAGTGAATGAGATTACAAGGATGAATTATTTTTGTACAGACTTGTTCATGTGAAAGTACCTTTCACTACGAAAATGCATGTCCACTATTATGTGCATCTTTTTACTTTTCTTGTACGGGTATATGTTAAGGTGACTACTTTTGGACAACGAAAACGATTAAGCTTTTTAGATCTTTTGATTGATGTTAAAATCCATATTTCTGAAGATTTTGTAGTAGCTTGCATCTGAGTTCTGCATGAAAGAGCATAACAAGCCATTCTTTGATACGTGCGAAAGCCATTCTTTGATACGTGTGATGACATATTTGCCAATTATAGCAGGAAGGTAACCCAGTTCATTTAACTGAATACCTGAAAATATTTGGGTGGTTTCGGTAGAAAAATATGGACGAGGTTCAGGTAGAACTCTAGGAATTGAAAATATGATGTGTGCATGGGTATTGGTGTCTTCGGCCGAAATACTTTCTGTGGTGGGCAATGGGTATTACCTTGCCATACATTAATAAAACATGATGGCTCTACTTGTACAACATTGCATGAATACCACAGTAATCCAGTACACCATCTCTTCTAATTCTTTTTGTCTGAATGGAAATGAATTAATTCTATAAGCCGTCTACATTGCCAGGCAAATGTTGCCCTTGATCCACCTTAAAAAGATGATGCTCGCCTGCCATATTTGGTCCTGAATGGATGTATGACACTAAGCATCCACCTGATCTTTAGAGTGCGGAAAAATTGTAATGTCTTCGCTAACACTCTCTTGAGTTCTGCCGTACTTTATTTTAAGTATTCACCCACAAATAGTGTAGATGGCGGGGACTTGTTGGCAAATAATGGGGTGTTCTTCAAAACTATCCGAAATGGTTACCATTCTACTCAGATTTGGATCAGTTACATTGTTGTACTCCCTCCATAAAGAAATATAAGGGCGTTTAGATCACTACTTTTATTTGTTATACTGGGAGCAGAAGTCGTACATGCAAGTACTTGAAATATAAATAATGATAGAATATGCATCTTATGCATGTCAGATGATGATGAAGCTGTAGCTGATGGTTCCACCGAGGGAACTAACACGAGCAACTGATGCAGTTGCAACACAAGGTGGTGCTTACGGAAGCAGCATGGTGACGGCAGGATATCCAGCAGGCCAAGGTCGCTGTGAGAAGCATGAAATCACTATCTTGACTGGGACGATTGAGCCTCACCAATTCAATGAAAGTATTTCCCTCGGGTTATGTTGGCCAAATATAATGCATATGATCCATTAGACTGTAGGCTCGTTGCCCGTGACAGATGTCAAATATGAGGCATTGTCAAAGCACAAAATAGTGAATTCCACATGTACTTATGTGTATTTTCCCCTAAAATCATTTTGTGTGTATAGAGAAGTCGGTCACACAAGGAGGGGGGGAGAGGGAGAGGTAGAGAGAAACGAAGCGAGGGATGGTGAAGAAGAGTTTGTGTTGTTAAAAAGTCGACAAGGGAGGGGGGGGTGTTGTTGAAAAGTCGTCAAGGGGGCCAGGAAGGAGAAGAGTAGTGGTTAAAAAGTTGTCCGCATCATAAGTTATATAATAGACATGATTGATGTTTAATCACTAGAATATGCATGCCACCGTTGCAATGCACGAGCAATTAACTAATGAGGGTAGTCTTCTTTTTCTTTTCTTTTTTTTGCTCTTCTCCAACGGATATATAAATTTGAACCACAAATCAGGCATGTGCACGCGAGAGAGGGAAGAGGAGAGAAACATTGAAATTTTTCATTCTTTGGATGAACATTTCTATTCATAGCTTTCTTTTTACGTGGCAACGCATGTGCGTAGCACCGTCGTGGTAGAGCGTGGGATGAAAGGTGGGTCCAGTATAAAACCAGGAGGTACTGGCACTAAGATAGGAAGACGGTTGACGTCCTTGTCCCTTGCTGCTGGCCTGTCACGCACGGCGCCCGGCTCGTCCCCTTAATGGCCGTGGCGGATCGACACGAACAGGGCCGGGGGGTTTGGGGGGGGGGGGGGGGGGGGGGGGGGGGGGGGGGTGGAGAGCGGGGTGGTTGGCAGGAGACTCCTTGACGGTCCGTGAGCAAGAACGGTGTGAAGAAGAAAAGGTGTCATGGCGAAGGTGAGGTGGGCGTCAAAGGGCATAGCCATGCCCGGCGCAACAGGCTGATCCTTCATTCTCTGTAGCCACAATACAACTATTTGGCACTGTTCTGACTGTAGCAAAGCTATTGGCCTGGGGCGTGGCTTCAGCCTGGCTATGACACTGGTGGGCGTCATCCGGTTTTAAAGGAGAATTATCCAGCGAGAAATGTCCCGCTATGGCGAAAACCTAGCGGGAAGGGGAGGATCCGGCGGGAAAATGGAAAGGTGTATCATGGGGCAGATAGCCCGTAGCAACGCATGGACGTTCTACTAGTAAACATATATGTTCATATGTGATGTACACAAACAAGACAAATACATAGATTAAAATGGGCTTTTCCTTTTGTTATATATTTGGGCCAGATTTTTGTCTTTTTTGTGTAGCATGCAAACAAACGTAATGTTTAACAAAACTTTACACATACTTAGAGAACATCTTTCACTAATCTCTCCCTAATAATAAACCACGGATTGACTTTGTCGGGTTCACCGTCACAATACGCTTTCTTCTCATGTCGTGATACGCTTTTACAATTCGTGTAGACAAAATCAAAATCCAAGGTGGTACTATTCCCCGAGAGCTCTAACAGTCGAGCTTTGGATGAAACCTCGTGTACGTAATCGGGCCGGCCCAGTCGAGCTTTGGCTGAAACCTCGCGTATGTAATCGGGCCGGCCCATAACCAGGAAACAAGAACGTAAAAATAGCACAAAAACAAAACCACACATGATGGGTTCGATCTCGCGACCTCACGCTAGGTAGCAGGGACGCCAACCACATGAGCTAGCTGTTGATTATGCTCAAATTGCAGCGCCCCAGTTAAAAGTAGTTTAGCGACAGGTCTATTTATTTTTCTTAAATATTTTCAACAATTCTTGGAAACAAGTGTGGACGATTTTCCTTAAAATATTTGAATATGAATACGTTTTTAAAATCGTCAATAAATATCGAAAATTCGAACAAAATTTCAAAACCTGAACAAATTTTGCAATTCCAAACGTTTATTTATTTTTGATATACGTTGTATTTTTAGAAGAATATACATTGAACTTTTTTTACATAAATTTAACAATTTTACATACAAATTGAACATTTTTCTCCCGTTGCAACACATGGGTCTGTCGGGTTCACCGTCACAATACGCTTCTTCCCGTGATTTTACGCTTTCAGTTTGAATTTAAAATATATTCGAGGTGGTACTAAATTTTATAATTTCCGTCCGTCTTGACTTGTCCGTACGTCAGCTTTCATCTCGCGTCCTCAAATATTAGATTCAACCTAGGCAGCCCATTATTCTGCCTTGGTCCACCTAGCCCAACAAACAAATAGAAATCAGAGAGCTAAGACGAGGGCGGACTCTCGATCAGTTTGGAGTTTTCCCTTGACCCTCCCATAAATATGGGCTCAAGATTCAGGAAAGAGAGAAGGGGAGGAGGTGGATCCCCTGGAGGCGGAAGGAGCCGGTTGACGGCCGATCTGACGGGGCACTTCATCTCGACCATGAGACCGCGGTAGTGTACGGTCGCACACATCAGCCATCTCATCAAGCGAGGACGCGGGGGCGCTGCCATCGCTGCTTTTGAGAACCCACCGGTCCAGCGGACAGCCATGGTCGATTGGAGCTGCTAAGACAGCGGCGGCGCAGGCGCGCAACCCCATTTTGAGGTGTGGTGGCTCGTGTCAAGGAGCCAACCATGATTTAGAAGGAACGATTTGATTATCTTCTCATGTACGTGAATAATACAGTCTGATCAGCACACAATTGAGACTTTGAGATCGATCAAACGCCATTGGCCGAAGTTGCTCGTTCAGCTGGTTCGTCAATTGGTCCTTCTGACCGCCAACAATACGGCCATATGGGAACTAGAAAACCAATGCATACAACCACGAGATCATGATCCAGAAAAACCTGATCCACCACTGATCCGCTGCTCTGGCTACCGTTCGTCGTCGAGCGCCTGCACCGTTCCCGCGCCGCCCTCTGCCCATACTGTACTCACAAATCACCATGTCGTCTTCCTTGACTGGAAACTCCAGGAAAGATGGCTTTATCACATTGAAGCACCGCGGCCGCCGCCGCTATAACCAATGCCACAAGTAATATCTGGGTGATCAGGGCACCGGATGACGATTAGCTGGATGCATGCTTATCAACTGAGGGCAAGCAGCTAGATGCATGTACGGATGATTACTGCAGGCGGACCGAGATAAAAGTACTAACAACTTCGAGCACGTCACGTCCTCAGGTGTGTTCCTATGCATATGTCATTATGTGCATGAAGCAAATAGCTAGATGCAGTATTGACATTAACTAAACTGAATTAGACTTCAAGATACTTTTTATTTTCTATTAGTGCCACATCTGTCACAATTTATATCCACAATTACTCACGCTTGTCGTCGTCTCCATAAAAAACTCAAGGTCTATCCGAAGTAAATATATTTGTCGCTGCATTACTTAGAGCCAATAATATATGTACATGTGTTTTTCAACTATTTAGAGATCTAGATAGAGATACTATGTGATAGTATATCATTATTGCTAAAAGGTTTGCTTCCACTGAGCATGTATGAGTATGCGCAGATAATTTCACACTTTGAAGGAAGTTTGTTTAGTTTTCAGACCTAAGTTAAGTTTATTTCGATCCAAATCCAACAATAAAATTTGGATAATTTCTCAATGTTATCTACAATGAGTGGCATGTATTTATACCATGACTAATCAGCTTGATCAATAATGTATTTTTGTATTTTTGCAGTTCCTTTTTTTTGCGAAAGAAGGAACTTTCATTAATCAAACGAGATGATTACATTTAGACTTAACTATGCTACTATCTCTTCGGGGAAGTTTCAAAGCCAACACACAGTTCGCTATTGCGCCCGTCCTATACAAGCAAGGGTGTGGCTAGCAGCATTAGCATGTCGAGTGATCTTAAGTAGACTAATGTTCCTCCTGCATATGTATTTTTGTGGTTCGTATATGGTGAAAATTTTATATGTCAACTTTCACATACACATATCTGAGTAATACCACCTCCGATCCATAATAAGTATCGTAGTCTTGAACTAAACCCAGTTTAAAACTGCGACACTTACTTTATTTTAGATAGGAGGGGGTATCATTTTTATTTTTTTTCAAGGATGAGTGTTGCATCTCAATAGTAGCATGGCTGCCGAATGCCCGGCAATTTTACACCAAACGAAAGATAAGTCGAGGCAGAAGCCGACTGATTGGGTGCTATAGTTCACCACGGGAGGTAAACAGTCAAATACCATATGAATTGTCAAATTCATTTTGTACCCGTTGCAACGCACGGGCTTTTTTGTTAGTCTCTCCCTAATAATAAAGCATGGATTGACTTTGTCGGGTTCACCGTCACAATACGCTTCTCCTCGTAAGTTTACGCTTTCACTTTGTATTTCGTAAGAAGGAAGTTGCAAACCAAAACTGTTGGTTTTTTTTTTAGATTCTGAACTTCAGGGGTGGGGGTGTCTTTAGCCATGCTTATTGGATAAGGTTAGGACCATGGGCTATTTTTTAAAACTCCCGCTGCAACGCACGGGCATGTTTTCTATGCTATAAAAAACACTAACCTGCTTAACCTTATTATCGATGTTTATTAAAATTGGATATATAAAATGGTGCATAATGGAACATGAAGCCAGTTGTGCCCCTTTTTCGCCCGGTGCAACGCACGGGCATTTGTGCTAGTAATAATAAAGCACGGATTGACTCTGTCAGGTTCACCGTCGCGGTATTTTTGTTAGAAAGTCCCTCTAATTTTGTCTATTCAACCCGCGGTCCACCAGGTAAAAGAAGATTGGCTAGAGACCTAGGGTAATCCACCCCGATTTTCCTTCTGCGCCGCCACGCGCGAGAGACACACACTCCCGACCACCGGATTCCGCGCCACCCGACGGAGATCGTCCGCCACCGACGAGGGCCACGCCGACGATCTCCCTCAGCACACCTGACTCCTCTTTCCTCTCCGCCCCCTGTTCAGCAGCGACCGCCCCGAGCTCGCCCAGATCCATGGCCCTCTCCTGCCGCCCAGCTCTGGTACGTCACTGCTCGCCCGTGGTGCGAGCGCCGCCCAACCCCCCCCCCCCCCCGGCCACGTCACCAGCGCCTTCTGATACAGCCCCACGCACAACCGCCTGCACGTCATGGGCAGCGACCATGGAGGCCGTACCTCCGGTCGCTCGCTCGCCAGCCAGTCTCTCTGCCAACATCTCATCCACCTAGATCAGGGATGTGTGTATGTGTTTAACTTTTGCTCACTCTTTTGTTTTTGAAGAAGTGAGTTTCTCTTGCTGGTGCGTTTCAGTGAAAAGGAATTTGGTTCTGAAGCTTACGATCTGAAAAACACAGGGGAATTATTTTGCTCTATGTTGTGTTGCGGTCCTGCCCAACAAGTGTTTATTTTTGTTCCTAAAAGGAAGTGTGCGTCGAGCTTAGTCAGTTTCAACATTATTTATCCCGTGAAGAATGCATAGTGTATTTCTTTCTTTCCTGCTACGTCTCAGAGGAAGAAGAAAATCTCTGAATTATGTGTCTGAGCTATGAGGGACGCCTTTTATATCATTTAGTCTCTTACAGGACATCTTTAGTAGCTTAGCTTCTTGAAGATATATAATATATTAAAAATAGGTAACTAGCTTCATTTCGTGTAGGACATTCAAGAGTGAGTTGTTTTCTGGGCTGGAAGGGAATGAAACAATTCCAGTGAGATACTTATGTAATTCATTTCACCGCTCTTCTTTTACTCAGGTTCTTATTGATGTCTTCTTTGCATGAGCTTCTGAACATACATCTGAAGCTTCTAAGAAGCGAATTCCATGCTCCACTACTGACTTGCTTTCTGGTGTTTTGGTGGGAGAAAAATTTCAGAAGCAAAGTTGTGCGATAGGAAACCTGCGGATCTCATTTAACTTATGTTCTTGTGAACTATCCTAATATCCTTCTGATGCTTCCTATTATGTTTACACATACTACTCCATGGCAACCTGAAGATATACTACGCCAAGGAGCTAAAAAAGACTCTTGTTTTATGAGTTCTTAGGCTCTGGTCTGATTTGTGCGGGCAAAGTTGAAGAATGGTCGCATGAGCCGAGTCAGAGCAAGGAACAGAGGTGGTCTTCAGTGAACTGAGGTAGCATTTGACATGTATTATGTGTGTGTGTACACGCACATTTAGATGGAATGTGCTTATGTTCTAGGGCAACATTGTTTGTGCTTTATTTGATATCAGTGAAATCATTGGCAGGTTTGTACGCTTCTTTCATTAGGTTTAAGCCATATTTACTTAACTTTTTCTAGAGCTATAGCCCTGACAATGAATTCTAGAAGCTATGGAGTGAAAGTTAATAATAAGGTATTTTTTCCTTTAAATTGATTCAGAACTTTAATTATGCTATGGGACTCCAAGCACAAAATATAAAACAACTACGAATCTGTTCTCACCAAATTAGCCAAGCTATTTTTTGAGTTGTGCACATCAGAATCTGCAATCCACTACAATGTACAGTCTACTTAGTTCAACGATACTTTCCAATCTGCACTAGAAGCTCAAAAAAAAAATCAACGAGCAAACTTGAGTAATGACATAATATTTGTATTCAGATTGCAAATAATATTTATAATATTTATCTTATAATAAATGAATGGTTTTAGCTGCTGCAAAATTCAGTAGTTGACACATATTGATGGCACCACAAATACTTCTCCTATTGCAGGCTTGACTTGAGACACCACTACTGAAGGTATTTAACTGGTTTGTGCCTCTTGATAGCTTTGTAGCTCTATGAATTGTTTTCCAAATAAACATATGAATTTCCTGGGAAAATCAGTGAACTCCATGGTTTGTTTGTCATTGCAGCCTCTCGCTTCCTACAGAGGTGGCCGATTTGAAGGAAAATAGCTGAGCACTGAGTTGATGGTGTTTGCTATATATTGTGTTATTCTGCAGTTCAAGGAGCTCAAGATAATCTGCTTGAAGATCCAGATGTGGGTCTCCACACCACGCATGTCCTTGGAGTATCAACAGTGGCAAAGTGACATCACAATGATCTAAAATATGTTGTGTCCGCCTATGATATGATACTGATAGTGAAGGTAAATAGTTGGTCTTCTCAGCTTTCATTATCTCCTTTCACAGTATAATTTCCCTCAACTATTGTCGGATGCAGCTCATGTGATAACTTCTTACTTTTTTTGCGAGAGAGAAACTTCTTACGGAATTACGTGTTGTTATTCGCACTCTGGCACCTAGAGACCTACTCACGCACATTGGGTTCACGATGATCTTGGAGAAACACTTTAGATGGATGACAAGCAGATGTAGTTACAAGATGGTGGAGAAATAAGCTATTGGGTGTTGGTACTTGCCTTTTTTATTTGTGATAGAATGCTGGTACTTGCCTTTTTTATTTGTGATAGGATGTTGGTACCTGCCTTCGAGTGTGTTATTGTGGCGATACGTTCTTTTTCTTTATTAATTCCCAGAGGCAAAGATAGTTCAACTTTCTTTGATTCTATATATGATGAGTTTGTCCAGCAATCCTAAATCATGTAAGTATTTTATTTGCTTGCCACTGGTTCCATGTACAATTAGTGCACAATGAGCTTATATTGAAAGGGAAAGGAATTTGGGTATGTGAGGCTGTTTGAATGCACCTGTTTGTTTCTGTATAAACAGTGCATCCCTCTAAAGGCTCTCCAAGAGTTGATCTGCTTCGGAATCTAGCCGGCTCGATGGCGCCGGGCTCAAGACGTCAACATGCGTTTCAAAAAAATTACGTCAACATAAAGGAGAGGAGCAGGACGAGCAGGGCGTGTGCTGGATGAGCCCAGTGTCTTAGGATTGACCATGTTATAACGCTTTGTGATCAGGTGGACACGACAGCCACCGTCGGTTGGTAAGGAGGGCTAAGAAATACTCCCTCCGTCCCATAAATACGTATATGTTATATGGCTATATAAAACAATGAGAGACTAATCATTTGAAATGGCATGGAGCAGAGGCACCATCATGGAGCATGATGAGGTGTTGCAGTGAAGCTACAGAGCGCGTTGTTCCGCCGGTGAGCTCCCAAATTCACACATAGTGAATTCTAGATTATTGGAGCTATACAAGACAGTCATGTGACAACAGAGTAAACTGGAGCGGTATAAAGAGATGGAGCCAAAGCAAGAGTGGAGGAGAGTCATGTGGCGATGATACACAAGGTGAAAGTTCTGCATAAGGACTGACAGAGACGTGGGAAAATCACAAGGATGTTCCATTCAACACAAACATTTACACATTACAAAATTGATGTTTTGCACCGTAATTTGGTTTAGCATTTAGCAGTATGGAGAATATGAAACAATATGCGTGTGAACTCAAAGTTTTGTTTGAGCTCATACTAAATGAGAAAATGATTCAAATTTATGAGGTTGCGTGGCAAAGCTCGTGAAGCTCATGAAGCTAAGTGAGAAAATGCTTCATATTTTTGTTTGAGATTTCTTGGAGTTCTTTTATCTCTGCCACATATCTATGGTCTTGGACCATCAACAATGAATTTATTTAGAATTTGAATATTTTTTTTCTCCCGTTGCAACGCACGGGCATGTTTACTAGTGTATATCTATTTGTGGAGAAAAAATTGATATTTTATGAAACTTCTAAATATATTTTGATTTCAAAAAAAAAGGCTCCCTGGAGCCCGTACTATAAAACACCCGTCTCGTCTCACCCATCGTTATAAGACTATTTTCCCACAAGCAAATAAAGCCGAGGTCTTATTATTTCTATGTAAGGGTACATGACTAATATGATCTCCTTAAAAAAAGCAACTTGATGCCATTGGCCTAAAATGCTTAGAAGTAATTGTTTACAGCATTGAGCACATCCTATCCACCCACGCAATTTGATACCCCTCTGATTTTCCCAATTAGTATGTTCCCACAAGTAATGCTTAGTCATTAACAGTACGAATCTACTAATTTAGCAACACCACAAACCAGTGAATGATCACGACTTAGAGGAAATGACATATATAGATAGATCCTTTATCGGAAGATAAAGTATCACATGGAAATCTGTACTAAGTGGAAACATGGCAATCAACGTCAGATTCGGACCAGAGATGTGTGGTCCTGATGAATATCTTTCGCCCCAGCATCGTTTCATTATCTATACCAATATAAAAAGACCCAAAGGGGCAGATCCAACAAATCCCGGCCGCCAAATCAGGTCAATCCAACGACTCGGGCTGCTCCAATGTTGAGCGCTCAACACGTTTAGTGTGCAGTTAATATCATATCAAATATTAATGCCAATGCTAATCACATAATTAATACGCAAATAATATCCTACCTAATATTTACATGTAATTAATATATTACCTAATATTAACGTGCATTGCACGTACACATTTACTAGTGTTTGCAAAAGCCACCTTGATCTTCCGTTCTTTCTCTCTCCTAACACTCACCAGTCCCCAAATCTCTTCCAACCAACCCCAACATAGTGCCACTAAAACATGCACGAGCTTAGGTCAGACCTCGGATTCAATTCTTGCATGGCCCTGCAACATCCTCATGAAGAGTGCTGCCATTTCATGTGGGTGCTCCACAGCTCCCAAAATTGCGCAATAACATTGAAAGCCTAGCCCGTAATACAAAATGTGCGGTGGCACATTTCAGGGGCTCGGCTAGTAGAGGGGAGAAGCACGATGGGATTTGTGCGAAAAAACAACCGTGAAGGCAAGTGCACTTTACAAAAATGTGTGGAATAAACAGAGGGATGATCCAGCTCGCATATTTCAGATCGAATAGCTCATGTTCTGGTTTTCATCGGATACTTTATCTTGTCAGAAATAGCAATAACCAAAGGAAACCAAAAAATAAACTATACCTGCTGCGGTGTGATTGGAACTTGATGTTCAAATCCTTATGCGCAGAGAAAGAAATCCGCAAGTGGCAGGATACTACATGATCCGGAAGCAAGTATCTACATTGTATTCAAGTCTCATACAATTCAGTTTATAATGGGCACAAGACAGTATAAGCATTACCGACAATGAGTTATACAAGCTAAGATTAAGAGATATCACCTTGGGATGCTTCTTCCATCTAAGGCTTCTCTTGCTGCTGATGCAGTGGGTGCATCAGTATACTGGATCAGTGCCTGTTGGGAAATTTAAGATGGGGGTTTTGCCTTTTTGCAATGATCAAGTACTTGAAACAAAATGAAATATGGAATTACCTGAAAACCTGCAGCCTTCTCAAAAGTGGCTATTTTGTGAACAAATCCAAAAGCAGAGAAAACCTGAAACGCGATAGGAGATGAGGGTCATGTATAGGAGTAAAAAATAAGTCTAGGAGACCAATCTACCGTAAACAATGGTACATATAAACAATCGATAATTAAATGTTCCATTTGCCATGATAAATGATGCATAAACCATTTCTCCGAAACAAATTAACTCTTGTGTTCCACCAAAAAAATCAAGGGGGAAAGGTCTTAAAGAAACACACTCTACAGCCAAAGAGTGAGACTGAACTGTCAAACAACCAGCTGGAAATGATCCCTAACAAAATAATCTCAAAAGAAGCATCAAATAATATACTAATCTTCTAAAGGTTTGGGAATTTAACCTTTCGTCAATAACTTGGATAAACAATGAAGTGACCTACACTGGAGATAAGCGTGATGATGAAGGATGATTAGAAAATGGCATCCTCAAGATGAGAGTTCATAAAAATTTCAAATGCAACAGTTAGAAGACAGAGGAAGCAAACAAACATGGTATCTCTCCAAGTGCAGGTGGTGATAACGACATTTTCTCCAAGTTAACATGGGCCTGCTGATTCATGCAGAATGCGTTACTACGAGATGAACAGCTATGTAAAATCTTGGATTTACAAGGATCAGGTCAGGTAGACTCCCTTGGATGTCTTCAGCCAATGACAGGCATCAGGAGAACTTAAATTTATTGTTGCCTAATAAACCCAGGCATCAAAGTTTTTATTAAGACAGGGTAAATAAATAAATTTAGAACTCACCAAATGGATTACATCGATGGTGACGTCACTAGCTTGAACACCCTCTATGGTAACAAGCAAGACATTTCCAGCAGTCTCACCAGGGCTCTTATTGTTAATTATTTCTTGTCTATTTGAATACTGAATGTAAACAGTTTTGCCTCGAATTTGTGCTGGTTCTGAAGATGATGCAAAATAAGAAACCATTGAAATGGCTTGATTAACATCGGTCTGCAAACAAATAAATCTTCGCATAAGTGATCCTGGCATTATCAATTTTAACATATAAATCAGTTGTACAGAATTAACCAGACAAAAGCAAATGTACAAACCTTTTATTTCTAACTATAGAAAGTTTTCAAATTATGTATGCGGTTACAAGCTAACCAATGATATAAATCATTATGCTCCCTCCGTCCCGATACATCCGTATCTAGACAAATCTAAGACAAATAATTCGGGACAAAGGTAATACTTGAGAACCATTAATGCCCACAAAACTGCAATCTACTCCAGTAATTCTGCAATCCCCACTTACTAACACAACCAAATTGAACACATGCAGAGCATCCTATATCCGTAGCATAAAACCAAATGAATAGTGTCATATGGAATCTTACAACCACAAAAGATCTTAGCTGCACATGCTTGGATACAAGTTAGCTACAGATCAATTCAACATATTGATGCAATAAGCTTTCCATTATTACAGAACTGAAGTCCATTAGCTCAGAAAATCCAATCATTCAGCTCCGAACCATCCTACACCAGCGTTTGCACATATTCCACAGCCCCCAACCTTATCAATCCATACAAGGCAGAGATGCAGGAGCGGCAGATGGCCTCAGAAGGCCCCGCATAAAGTTTGTAGGGGATAAATCCCAACTGCTCTTCACAAATCCCACAGCGAACCGTTCTAAAATAAGTAGATACGGGAATAGTGTACAAGCCACTAAAGCTCTCATTATGACTGATCCATAAAACTGAAGAAACCATTACCCCACGTGTTGACAATTGATGTGCAGGCCAAATAAACCAACCAGGGCCAACCTACCAACAGTGCGTGAATATTAGGCATGAGGCCTTGCTACCCGTACAAGATCGCTAACAAATTCCACTATTGCGCGACTAGATCCAAGATTGACCTGCAACTACATGGATGATCGTGCAAAATAAACTCGAAGGAGTACCCGGAAACCAACGGCGATCCGGAATTTCCCACCGGATCGCGCGTATCGACGGGGGCAAGGGGGGCCGGTGTGAGGGGGTGGTAGGATGTCTTACAAACTCGACGAAGGCCTGGTTGCGGTTGGCGCCGACGCCGGATTTGGTGTTGACGATGCGGCCGAAGGGCTTGCAGAGCTCAACGAGCTCCTCCTCCGTGCACTCCCAGGGCAGGTTCCGCAGGTGCAGCACCTTCGACGGCGTCTGCGTGTACCGGAACTGCTGCCCAGCCCCACCCCCGCCGGACGACGACATCACAATAGGTCTTGCGCGTGAATGGCAAGGTTGAGGGTCCAAGAGGCGAAGCTAGGGTTCGGTCTGCCCGTGGGGACTTGCGTTTTTGTTTCCCAAACCCAACCCGAAAACTATACTTTTTTTCTACTACCCCTATAAGAAAAGAGAAAAAAGAAGGGGCAGATCCAAGCAATTATATTCGTCCGTCTACAATATCTAATGGCTCTTAATCCTTCCGTGGTTAACACAACAAGCCACGCAATTAAGCCACTAATCTGCCCACCCGTTCGAAAAAAACACCGCACGCACGAACCCCACACCACGACCTTTCCCACGCCCGCACTTCCTCCTCCCAACGACCAGATCACGCCCGGGCCTCTGCCGCCTGCCCATCCTCGCCCTTCTCGGTCGCTCACCGCCCGTCGGTTCTCTTCTCCGCCGCCGCCTTGCCAGTCCTCTTCTCCGCCGCGACGTGAACAGCCCCCCGCTGGCCCTCTTCTCTGTCGTCGGTCCTCTTGTCTGCCGTCGCCCCGCCGGTCCTCTTCTCTGCCGGCGCGATCGTGAGTAGCCCCCCGCCGGCCCTCTCCTCCGCCTCCACTCCGCTTCTAACACGTCATTCGTCATTGGCTCCGATGCCATGCGCTGCTGTCGAAGCCCATCGCCAAGCGTCCTCTGGTGGTCCGACCCCCAAACTTGGCTCCCAGTGGCATCCCCGCTCGAGGTCATCCTCAACCTCATCCCCTCGATTGGATTCATGTGCTTGCTGCTGGTGATTCCAGGCTGACGTGTGTGTTTTTTGTGATATCTTGTTACACTTTTGGGGGCAAAGTTTCAGTTTCACGCGAATTGGGTGAACAAACTGAAATTCGGGAATACTACTATAACACCCATGATGCGGCTATATCTCCCACGTGTCGAGGCACGACTTGGAGGCATAACCGCATGATGGTTTTGTCGCAAGAAGGGTCATCTTCACACAATCCCATGTAATGAACAAGCATGGGATAAAGAGTTGGCTTACAATCGCCATTTCACACAATACATTAATTAAACATACATCATTCAGAGTACACACATAGTCCGACTATAGACAAATACAAATGAAAGGAAGACAACCCCAAATGCTAGATCCCCGATCGTCCCAACTGGGCTCCACTACTGATCATCAGGAAACGAAACATAGTAACGACCAAGGTCCTCGTCGAACTCCCACTTGAGTTCGGTAGCATCACCTGCACTGATATCATCGGCACCTGCAACTGTTGTTGTAGTAATCTGTGAGCCACGAGGACTCAGCAATCCCATTACCATGGGTATCAAGACTAGCAAAGCTTAATGGGTAAGGAAGGGGTAAAGTGATAAGGTTGCAGCAGCGACTAAGCATGTATGGTGGCTAACTTACGAATACAAGAGTAAGATGAGAAACTACGCAAACGGTCGCAAACTAGAAATGACCAAAAAGTGATCCTGAAACTACTTACGTTCAAACATAACCCAACCGTGTTCTCCTCTCGAACTTCCCTGAAAAAAGACAATCACGGTTACGCAACGTGGTTGGTGTATTTTAATTAAGTCAAGTGTCAAGTTCTCTACAACCGGACATTAACAAATTCCCATCTGCCACATAACCGCGGGCACGGCTTTCGAAAGTTTAAACCATGCAGGGGTATCCCAACTTAGCCCATGACAAGCTCACGATCAGCGGAGACAATCCTCCATCGGGGACATCCGATCAGACTCGGGGTCCCGGTGCACAAGACATTTCGACAATGGTAAAACAAAGCCAGCAAGACCGCCCGAATGTGCCGACAAATCCCGATAGGAGCTGCACATATCTCGTTCTCAGGGCACAACGGATGATTCAAGCTACGAGTAAAACCAGCCCTCGAGTTTCCCCGAGGTGGCCTCGCAGGCTGCTCGGTTCGGACCAACACTCAGAGGAGCACTGGCCCGGGGGGGCTAAAATAAAGATGACCCTTGGGATGGCGACTCCCTAGGGAAAAGTATAGGTGGTGGTTAGGCAAATGGAAAACCAATGTTGGGCCTTGCTGGAAGAGTTTTATTCAAAGCGAACTGTCAAGAGGGTCCCTGAAAGGACATGCGGTGCCCCCATGTGTGGTTTTGGTAATTGATGACATTCTCTATGAACTAATGGTTGCATTGAGTTATATTTGAAAGATTTTTCCATAGGCACTTCTTGAAGTCCATGTGTTGGTTTCAAGGAGTTTATGGGTTGACCAAGGTGCTATTAAGGAATTATCCAAAGATTGGTCATGTGAGTGTTGAGCTTATTGCAAGCATGTCTTGAAGAAGAAGATTGTGTGATCATTCATGTTTACCTTCAAGACATCATCCAAATGAAGAGAGTTAGAAAGATTCAAGGTTGATCAAGACTAAGTCAAGAGTGAATCAAGTTGATCAACTCACAAAGCGTAGAAGATGTACCGAGAGGGATCAAGTGATCCCATGGTATGGTAAGCATTGTCCATTGCACTTTATGTACTAACCCATGGTCTATGTGAGAGTCTATGTGGGGTTAGGTACGTGTCCATGGGCTTGCGTCAAGAGGAAGATATCATACAACCCATGGAAAGGATGACATCAAGTGGTGATCGTCATCAAGATTGCCGTGTGCAAGTTCAAGTGGAGCATCACAAAGAGATCAAGTGCTTGAAGCTTGCCATCCATTGTGGTGTCAATGGATTTGTGAAGATGTGCCGAAGAATGGCTCACCCATAGTGGAGTATGGGGGAGCAATCATCTAGTCTCCATCCACCCAACGCAATCAAGAAAGGTGGTCCATCTTGAGGAGGACAAGATCGTCATCATCTAGCTCAAGTGGATCATGTGCAAGGCAAAGGTTTGCCCTTGATAGGTTTTCTATTTTACCGGTCTCATGGTGGTAGTTGGGAGACCGGGTTATAGGATCGATAGCCGTACTATCAAGGAGGGCTCTCAAGTGAGTAGCTTGATCGTATCGTTCGTCGAGAGCTCAAACCATTGCATCATTGCATCATGTTTCTTGGTTCTTGTTTGGTTTTCTTTGTGATTCTTAGAGCTTATGGTCATCTTGATGACAAGCTTGAGTTCATCGAAAACGGAGTTCGCATGTGTCTTCTATGATGTTTTCGGTGTTGGAGGTTTTACCGGTCTTATCCGAGGAAGGGTTCATATCATTTTCTTTTGGGCATTTTCTCATTTGCTTCTTATTGGTATTTCTATCAAGATTGTGTTAGCCCTTGTCGCTAGCTTTCCAACAAACTTGGTTTCGTCGAATTCGGAGTCCGTTTGCAGAAGTTGTGTCAGTTTTGGTGTCCTTAAAAGGGGTTGCTGCGGATGTAATTTTTTAGTACCGCTCTTCGGAGCGGTACTACCGCTTGGAGCGGTACTACCGCGACTACTTCCGTGGCTACTTCCGCTCAGGACCAAAAACTCGTCACAAGTCCAGCGGTGGTAGGCACGGATGTAATTTTTTAGTACCGCTCGCAAGCAGTAGTACCGCTACCCTTAGCAGTAGTACCGCTACCCTTAGCAGTAGTACCGCTACCCCTAGCGGTAGTACCGTGAGGTCAAGCGGTACTACCGCTCCGACGGTTCTTCTGGCTTTTTTGCCTCCTCGCTGTTGTGTTTCAAAGGGCTACTACCGCCCTAGCGGTAGTACCGCTCCTTAGAGCGGTAGTACCGCTCGATGCGGGCTGTGAGCATAACGGTTGGATTTTTCCCCACTTATAAAAGGGGGTCTTCTTCCCCAATGAACCTTATTCTTTGAGCTCGTGTTCTTCCCCCATTGTTGACCTTCTTCGAGCTTGCTAACTCTCAATCCCTCCAATGATTCTTGCTAGTTCTTGAGGGAAAAGAGAGAGGAGATCTAGATCCACGTTTCCACCAATCACTTTCTCCTCTAAGTGAGGGGAACCCCTTGGATCTAGATCTTGGAGTTCTTCGTGTTCTTCTTTCGTTCTTCCTCTCATTTTCCTCCCTAGCATTAGTTGCTTTGGTGGGATTTGGGAGAGAAGGACTTGGGCACTCCGTGTGCCCTTGCCATTGCATTTGGTGCATCGGTTTGAGTTCTCCATGGTGATACGTGGAAGTGAAGTTTGAGAAGCTTATTACTCTTGTGTGTTTGGGCACCATAGAGCTTATTCCTCTTGGGTGCCTTGGTGCCCTAGACGGTTGGTGGTGTTCGGAGCTCAATCATGGTGGTGTAAAGCTCCGGGCAAGCGTCGGGGTCTCCAATTAGGTTGTGGAGATCGCCCCGAGCAATTTGACGGGTTCCGGTGACCGCCCCCAAGGGTTGTCAACGTGTACGGGTTCGGTTACCGCCCTCAAGGGTTGCCATTTGTACAGGTTCGGTGACCGCCCTCAAGGGTCCCTTAGTGGAATCACGGCATCTTGCATTGTGCGAGGGCGCAAGGAGATTACGGTGGCCCTAGTGGTTTCTTGGGGAGCATTGTGCCTCCACACCGCTCCAAACGGAGATTAGCATCCGCAAGGGTGTGAACTTCGGGATACATCGTCGTCTCCGCGTGCCTCGGTTATCTCTTTCCCGAGCTCTTTACTTATGCACCTTACTTTGTGATAGCCATATTGTTTCTTGTCATATATCTTGCTATCACCTAGTAGTTTATCTTGCTTGGCATAAGTTGTTGGTGCACATAGGTGAGCCTAGTTGGTGTACGTTTTGTGCTTGACAAATTAACCGCTAGATTTATTCCGCATTTGTTCAAGCCTAAACCGTAATTATTTTAAAGCGCCTATTCACCCCCCCTCTAGGTGACATCCACGATCTTTCAATTGGTATTAGAGCCTCGTCTCTCTTTGTTAGGCTTAACCACCTAGAGAGTAAAGATGTCGACTAGGGGATTAGGATTCTCTCACACTCTTAGTTTCGATGGCACAAATTTTGATGTTTGGGTAATTCGCATGCTTAATCTCTTTAGGGTCATGGACCCAAATTTAGAGCGAATTGTAGATATGGGTTTTTCCCCTCCAAAGGATCCCCAAAGATTATCTTTAGAGGATGAGAAAAACTCTTATCTCAATGCTCAAGCTTCTAATGTGCTTTTCGAAGGTTTGAGCAATGTAGTTATATTTCAACTCATGCCTTTCTGGGATGCTCATGAGTTATGGACAAAGCTTCAAGATAAATATGGTGTGTCCAAGATTTGTGGGGATGATTGTTCTCCCTCCACCTCCGGCCGTGTTGCCTTCTCAACTTCTTCTACTTCACCTATATGTGAATTGCCACAAGGTAATGCTAGGGTGAGTAGTGTGGTCATTGCAATGATGATAGTGTGCTTGTTCTTGGTGATTATTCATCACTATCTTATTGCAATGGTCCTTCTTTGGACTTTAACACTTCGAGCACCTTACATGTTTCACATGCTCGTGTTGGTAGTCCTTGCATATCATGTAGAAATTGCTTGCTCAAATCTCATGATGATATGCTTGCTATGTCTTGTTGCCATGATGAAAATGTATCTATTTCCTCGAGTTGTTGTGCTAACAATGTAGAGGAAACCCAACACTCCATGGAACAAGATGTGGTCTTGAACGGTGCTTCAAGGGATCCTACATCATCATCGATTGCTTTTTGCCTTATGGCTAAGGCTTCAAAGGTATCTCCCACTTTGAACCCCAATATATCTTGTGATGATATTGATGATGGCAAGAATGATGATGATGTTGATTATGATGAAGAGAATGATAATGTTGCCTCCTTAAAAATTAAGGGGGAAATGGTTTTTAAAGCTCTTCATAAAAATAAAATTGCTCGTTCCAACTTCATGGAAATTATGTCCATTGCCATTGAGGGCAAGAAATATATTGAGGAGTTGGAATCTCATCTCGAGGAGCATGGGGTCACAATTGAGAAAATGGAAGGTCATGAGCGTGATTACGCTAATGAGATTGCGGACCTCTCTCAAGCTCTTGAACTTGAACAAACCACCAAGGAATCTCTTGAGGAGACTTTTGCTCTAGAATTATCTAGAGTGGAGGAATCTCGTGATAGAGCTTTTGAGGTGGCCAATGATTTTGAAACTAAAAATGAGGAGCTTGAAGTTGCGCATGCTAAACTCCTTGAGGACTTTGAGCACCTCGAAAATGGCTCAAGGGTCATTAAGAGTGAGCTCATCAAACTCACCGAGTCTCATGCTCAACTTAAAGCTTCATATTCAAAAGAGCTTGCCAAGTTGTCTTCCCCTCTTGTTGCTAATGATGATGTTTGTGCTACTAACTCTATCTCTTGTGAAGCATCCATATTGAAGGAGAATGTTGAGCTAAGGGCTCAACTTGAGTTGCTATCTAACAATTATGGGATGTTGGAAGAAAATCATGTAAAGCTCAAAAGCTCTCATGATGATCTTCTAGTATCCCATAATGTGCTAAAGTTAGCTCATGAGGCCATGCTTGCTAAGGTAACATCTAGTGAACCTCTCGTGGATACTAGCACTACCTTTATTCAAAATGCTATATTGCCTTGTGCTAGTCCTCGCAATTCATCCATGCATAACATTGGTACATCTTGTGATGAATTGCTTTCCTTGCCTTGTTGCTCTAACGATGAAGCTTATACCTCCTCTAGTGCTTGTGTTGAGACTAACCATGTAGAGGAAATCAAAGAACTCAAGGCCCAAGTCACTTCTTTGAAGAAAGACTTGGAAAAGTGTCATGAAGGGAAGGCCACGCTCAACAATATCTTGAATGTGCAAAAATTCCCCAATGACAAAGGTGGACTTGGATTCAACTCCAATAAGAAGAAGAAGTCCAAGAGCAACAAGAAGAAGGGCCAAAAACAAGTCAAGAATTCGGCCAAGATTATTTGCTTCAAGTGCAAAATTGAAGGGCATCATGTTAGATCTTGCCCATTGAAGAAGAAGGCCATTAGTGACAAGCAACAAGGGAAGCGGCTACAAGTGCATTCCCATGCTCAACCTCAAGTTGAAGAAAGGCCTCTTCCCAAGAAGACTCAAGCTAATGCTTCTCAAGTTGAGAAATCAAGTGAGAAGAAAGTGAAGAGTAGACGTTGCTATCTATGTCGTGAGAAGGGTCACCTCGCTTCTTCATGCACTAGTGGTAACTTATCCAACCCAATTGTTATTGATGATGTCTATTCTCTTGGGAAGGATAAGGTTGGCAATGTGTTTGCCAAGTTTGTTGGTACTCAAAGTGGTTTGAAGCAAAGAACCATTTGGGTAGCCAAGCCTATTGTGACTAACCTCTTAGGACCCAACTTGGTTGGGGACCAACTAGCTCAAACTTGATCAATAGGTGTTGTTGGAGGGCATTGGATACTTGGCTACATTATGAAGAATTAAGGGGACTTCATCACTCTTATTGTCTCAAGCCAAGTCAATTGAATCGTCAAGTTTATATCTTATATCCAATGTGCCTCCTTGTGGTAACTTGTACTTAAAATTGCTTACATTGAAAGTTACTTGCCCCCTTGTATGTTTTGGTTTTGTTCCTTGCATGTGTTTGTATATGATGTGTCTCCAAATTGCCTTTGTGTATGTTGGTTTGCACATCATGTACTTGTGGGTTGTTCGTTGAGCCTTAGTGCATCTTGGTTGTATCTTAGTTGGCTCGTGTGAGAGATTAATGGAATATCCCATTATGGGGGAGTGATGTGCTTTGTGCACTTCGCAATCCTATAAAGGTGGGTACATGGGGAATACCACTTAGTATTGATATTACAAGATTATCTAGTCGCTATGTGGTATGTCTTCTCATGAGAAATTCAAATTCTAAATAGTCCATTAATTATCTCTTGTTGGATCCTTTTTATTGCCTCTTGTTAAGTTTTTATTGGTATCACAATATGGGGGAGTAATATGCTATGTGCGTATTACAAGCCTAGAAAATGTGTACATTTGAGATATTGTCACCTAGAATTGATATTGTAAATTATCTTGTTTCTAGGTGGCATGTTAGCTCTACAAGTTGCAATTTGCTTTTTGTTTGGTGTGAAGATGATGTCGGATATCCTTGCTATCTACCACCGGGAATTATCTCCGAACACTTCTTGTCTTTTGACAATTGGTACTCACTTATGTGTGGTAGAAATTATTGATCATCTCCACGTTGGTGTTTGCTTCTTATTTCCTTTTCTCTTGCCAAGGAATGTTTCAACTCCCTTTGTCTTCCATACCACCTGTGGATCTTGTTAATTTCTTGACCTTGTCTAGTGTTTTCTAGATATAGTGAAAGTGGTGATCCCACCTTGTGCATTTTGTATTCAAATGCAAATTCTCTATAATGCACTAGTCTTGGGGGAGCTATCCTATTTTCTATAAAACACTCATCTTGTGGTCCTTATCAAGTGTGTGTTGGTGGAACGCAAACCGTTTCTTTTTGGTACTTTGTGCCATCATGAAACTTTGTAGAGAGCTTGGTTTGTTTGGAACCATTCTCTCTTTTGGGAGTTTGACATCTTTCTTTTTGCGTGTATCTTTGGATATCTCGTTCCTTGATGTATCTTTCAGTTGATATCCTCCAAGTGTTGATTCATTCTTTTGGTATTTTTTTCTTCACTTGGTTTTTTCTTTGTCAATTGGTATCGGTTCTTGAATGTCTTGAGCATGCATGTTAACTTCATGTAGTTTCCTTGGCATGCTTTCTTTCTTTGACCCAATATATAGGGAAAACTCCACCAAGTCTCAAATTGGATGAGATGTGCATGAATTTCATTTCCATATATATATGCACATATTTATGTGGAGTTTGTCCTATGTATTGTTGATGTTTCTAACTCTTTTGTCCCAATGAGTTTGGGTACCATTTTGTTTGTGTTGTTGTTCTAGGAACAATTGGAGATGCATTGGATGCTCGGCTCACTCACAAGGAAGGTGGTGTCACCATGTGCTTATTGGAGTCAAGCTAGGATGCCCAATGAACTACTATCTATTACCTTCAATTGGTTTCTTCTACATCCTTCCAATGATATCTCGGTAACAAGTATCTATTCATGCATTCTTTTCTTGCATTCAACCTTGTGTAGGTTGCATCTTGGCATGATATTCATTCCATCTTGTGATAATTGTTTCCTTTCTCAAAGCATCTCAACGATGATCTCATGTTGCTAGTTGTGATGTATTTGATGGGTGTGTGGTAGGGATTCATTTATATACTGTAAGACCATATCTAGCCATGTGCTATGCTTCCAAGCAAATATCTTATTGGTATATGTATGACTTCCTTTTGGACATCTTGTTCCTTCGTGTTGTAACTATTTCGGGTGTACATCCTTCTTTGTAGATATATATATCATCATGATTTTGTCTACCTAGAATCTTATACACTTGAGAGAAGTTGCATATCTAGATGATATCCTTTCTTTCACGTCCACCTTGTCTTTCTTATGTTATTTCTTTGGTGGCTCCGTGAAAGCTTTGCCTTGAGTGTGTGTCTTCTATCGTAGCATCTTGATGCGCTCTTGTGTGGTGAAGATTATTTTCCTCATGCTTATCTTTACGAGGTTTTTGCCATCTTAATTGGTATCCCTCGTCTTGATGAGCCTTTCATCTTCTATCTTCACCGCGGGTTGTCACAAGCATAGGTTCTCTATATGCTTATTAGTAAGCTTGTGAACCCATTTGCTAGTTGTGTGTGGGAATGATAGGTCTTGCACCGTGTGCCTCATTCTTTCAAGACTTTATTGATGCTTAATGCTCTTCTGTACATTAGTCTTCTCAAGTGCATTGCCTTGACACACACATCTTTTTGGTTGAGCCCACTCTTAAGTTGCCTCTCTTACTTGTTGCTTAACCATGTGTTTGTTGCAAATATTAGGCTTAGTTTCCTATATGCTCTCTTGCACTTGTTGTAAGTTTCTATTGATTTTGGGGGAGCTATGATCCTATTTTGTGCACTTTGTATCCAAATACAAAAATTCTTGATGTGCACAAATCATGGGGAGCTTCTCTAGTTTCTTTAGAACACTGCTCTGCTCTTATCATAATATCCTTTATTCATGTGGCTCGTAGGATCATTGGCCTAGTTGGTTCAATTGGTATCTTTTGATAGCTTGCTTCAATTGGTATCTTTTGATTGCTTGATTGCTTGTTTCTCTCTTTGTTATGTCTTTGTGGCATATCTTCCTTTTGCAATCTTTGGGCCCCAATATAGTTTGTCTTCCTCCAAGTATTTACCGTTGGATATGTGTATTGCATTCCACTCTCTTGTTGAGAAATACACAATTTATGGAGGAACACATTTTATATTGGCCTTCTAAGCTTTTAGCCCATTTTGGCAATCGATGCCAATGGGGGAGAAGTTTCAGAGAGTTTTGTGGAGAAGTTTAGAGAGTTGTCTCTTATGGCTTTGGTTTGTTCCTAAGCATACGCGTCTCCTACGCATGCATTATTGGTTGTTGTATTGCATGGTGATGCATAATTCCTTATATAAACTCTCTTGAAAGTGATTGTCATCAATTACCAAAATGGGGGAGATTGAAAGGACATGCGGTGCCCCCATGTGTGGTTTTGGTAATTGATGACATTCTCTATGAACTAATGGTTGCATTGAGTTATATTTGAAGGATTTTTCCATAGGCATTTCTTGAAGTCCATGTGTTGGTTTCAAGGAGTTTATGGGTTGACCAAGGTGTTATTAAGGAATTATCCAAAGATTGGTCATGTGAGTGTTGAGCTTATTGCAAGCATGTCTTGAAGAAGAAGATTGTGTGATCATTCATGTTTACCTTCAAGACATCATCCAAACGAAGAGAGTTGGAAATATTCAAGGTTAATCAAGACTAAGTCAAGAGTGAATCAAGTTGATCAACTCACAAAGCATAGAAGATGTACCGAGAGGGATCAAGTGATCTCATGGTATGGTAAGCATTGTCCATTGCACTTTGTGTACTAACCCATGGTCTATGTGAGAGTCTATGTGGGGTTAGGTACGTGTCCATGGGCTTGCGTCAAGAGGAAGATATCATACAACCCATGAAAATGATGACATCAAGTGGTGATCGTCATCAAGATTGCCGTGTGCAAGTTCAAGTGGAGCATCACAAAGAGATCAAGTGCTTGAAGCTTGCCATCCATTGTGGTGCCAATGGACTTGTGAAGATGTGCCAAGAGTGGCTCACCCATAGTGGAGTATGGGGGAGCAATCATCTAGTCTCCATCCACCCAACGCAATCAAGAAAGGTGGTCCATCTTGAGGAGGACAAGATCGTCATCATCTAGCTCAAGTGGATCATGTGCAAGGCAAAGGTTTGCCCTTGATAGGTTTTCTATTTTACCGGTCTCATGGTGGTAGTTGGGAGACCGGGTTATAGGATCGATAGTCGTACTATCAAGGGGGATCTCAAGTGAGTAGCTTGATCGTATCATTCATCGAGAGCTCAAACCATTGAATCCTTGAATCATGTTTCTTGGTTATTGTTTGGTTCTCTTTTTGAGTCTTAGAGCTTATGGTCATCTTGATGACAAGCTTGAGTTCATCGAAAATGGAGTTCGCATGCGTCTTCTATGATGTTTTCGGTGTTGGAGGTTTTACCGGTCTTATCCGAGGAAGGGTTCATATCATTTTCTTTTGGGCCTTTTCTCATTTGCTTCTTATTGGTATTTCTATCAAGATTGTGTTAGCCCTTGTCGCTAGCTTTCCAACAAACTTGGTTTCGTCGAATTCGGAGTCCGTTTGCAGAAGTTGTGTCAGTTTTGGTGTCCTTAAAAGGGGCTGCTGCGGATGTAATTTTTTAGTACCGCTCTTGGGAGCGGTACTACCGCGACTACTTCCGCTCGGGACCAAAAACTCGTCACAAGTCCAGTGGTGGTAGGCACAGATGTAATTTTTTAGTACCGCTACCCTTAGCAGTAGTACCGCTACCCCTAGCGGTAGTACCGTGAGGTCAAGCGGTACTACCGCTCCGACGGTTCTTCTGGCTTTTTTGCCTCCTCGCTGTTGTGTTTCAAAGGGCTACTACCGCCCTAGCGGTAGTACCGCTCCTTGGAGCAGTAGTACCGCTCGGTGCAGGCTGTGAGCATAATGGTTGGATTTTTCCCCACCTATAAAAGGGGGTCTTCTTCCCCAATGAACCTTATCCTTTGAGCTCGTGTTCTTCCTCCATTGTTGACCTTCTTTGAGCTTGCTAACTCTCAATCCCTCCAATGATTCTTGCTAGTTCTTGAGGGAAAAGAGAGAGGAGATCTAGATCCACGTTTCCACCAATCACTTTCTCCTCTAAGTGAGGGGAACCCCTTGGATCTAGATCTTGGAGTTCTTCGTGTTCTTCTTTCGTTCTTCCTCTCATTTTCCTCCCTAGCATTAGTTGCTTTGGTGGGATTTGGGAGAGAAGGACTTGGGCACTCCGTGTGCCCTTGTCATTGCATTTGGTGCATCGGTTTGAGTTCTCCATGGTGATACGTGGAAGTGAAGTTTGAGAAGCTTATTACTCTTGGGTGTTTGGGCACCCTAGAGCTTGTTCCTCTTGGGTGCCTTGGTGCCCTAGACGGTTGGTGGTGTTCGGAGCTCAATCATTGCGGTGTAAAGCTCCGGGCAAGCGTCGGGGTCTCCAATTAGGTTGTGGAGATCGCCCCGAGCAATTTGACGGGTTCCGGTGACCGCCCCCAAGGGTTGCCAACGTGTATGGGTTCGGTGACCGCCCCCAAAGGTTGCCATTTGTACGGGTTCGGTGACCGCCCTCAAGGGTCCCTTAGTGGAATCACGGCATCTTGCATTGTGCGAGGGCGTGAGGAGATTACGGTGGCCCTAGTGGCTTCTTGGGGAGCACTGTGCCTCCACACCGCTCCAAACGGAGATTAGCATCCGCAAGGGTGTGAACTTCGGGATACATCATCGTCTCCGCGTGCCTCGGTTATCTCTTACCCGAGCTCTTTACTTATGCACCTTACTTTGTGATAGCCATATTGTTTCTTGTCATATATCTTGCTATCACCTAGTAGTTTATCTTGCTTAGCATAAGTTGTTGGTGCACATAGGTGAGCCTAGTTGGTGTACGTTTTGTGCTTGACAAATTAACCGCTAGATTTATTCCGCATTTGTTCAAGCCTAAACCGTAATTATTTTAAAGCGCCTATTCACCCCCCCTCTAGGCTACATCCACGATCTTTCAGTGAAGGGGAACGTAGCAGAAATTCAAAATTTTCTACGCATCACCAAGATCAATCTATGGAATAACTAGCAACGAGAGAGAGGGGAGTGCATCTTCATACCCTTGAAGATCGCGATGCGGAAGTGTTGCAAGAACGCGGTCGGTGGAGTCGTACAAGAAGCGATTCAGATCGCGGCCGAATCCGATCTAAGCACCGAACAACGATGCCTCCGCGTTCAACACACATGCAGCCCGGTGACGTCTCCCGTGCCTTGATCCAGCAAGGAGAGAGGGAGAGGTTGGGGAAGACTCCGTCCACCAGCAGCACAACGGCATGGTGGTGATGGAGGAGCGTGGCACTCCAGCAGGGCTTCGCCAAGCACTGCGAGAGACGAGGAGGGAGAGGGGTAGGGCTGCGCCAAGAGAGAGGGAGACTCATGTCTTTGGCAGCCCCAAAAACCCCACTATATATAGGGGAAGGGGAGGAGGGTGCGCCCCCTCTAGGGTTCCCACCCCTAGGAGGGGCGGCAGCCCTAGATGGGATGGAGGGGGCGGCCAAGAGGGGGAGAGAGGGGGGCGCGCCCTATGGTGGGCCTTAGGCCCATCTGCGCCTAGGGTTTCCCCCTTTCCCCTCCAAGCTGCGCCTTAGGCCCTGGTGGGAGGCGCACCAGCCCACTCAGGGACTGGTCCCTTCCCACTATTGGTCCATGCAAGCCTCCGGGGCTGGTGGCCCCTCCCGGTGGACCCCCGGAACCCTCCGGTGGTCCCGGTACATTACCGGTGACGCCCGAAACTCTTCCGGTGGCCAAAACCTCACTTCCTATATATTATTCTTTACCTCCGGACCATTCCGGAACTCCTCGTGACGTCCGGGATCTCATCCGGGACTCCGAACAACATTCGGTAACCACGTATAGCTATTCCCTATAACCCTAGCGTCATCGAACCTTAAGTGTGTAGACCTTACGGGTTCGGGAACCATGCAGACATGACCGAGACATTCTCCGGCCAATAACCAACAGCGGGATCTGGATACCCATGTTGGCTCCCACATGTTCCACGATGATCTCATCGGATGAACCACGATGTCGGGGATTCAATCAATCCCGTATACAATTCCCTTTGTCAATCGGTATGTTACTTGCCCGAGATTCGATCGCCGGTATCCCAATACCTCGTTCAACCTCATTACCGGCAAGTCACTTTACTTGTTCCGTAACGCATGATCCCGTGGCTAACTCATTATTCACATTGAGCTCATTATGATGATGCACTACCGAGTGGGCCCAGAGATACCTCTCCTTCATACGGAGTGACAAATCCCAGTCTCGATTCGTGCCAACCCAACAGACACTTTCGGAGATACCTGTAGTGCACCTTTATAGTCACCCAGTTACATTGTGACGTTTGGTACACCCAAAGCATTCCTACGGTATCCGGGAGTTGCACAATCTCATGGTCTAAGGAAATGATACTTGACATTAGAAAAGCTCTTAGCAAACGAACTACACGATCTTGTGCTATGCTTAGGTTTGGGTCTTGTCCATCACATCATTCTCCTAATGATGTGATCCCGTTATCAATGACATCCAAGTCCATGGTCAGGAAACCATAACCATCTATTGATCAACGAGCTAGTCAACTAGAGGCTTACTAAGGACATGTTGTGGTCTATGTATTCACACATGTATTACGGTTTCCAGTTAATACAATTATAGCATGAACAATAGACAATTATCATGAACAAGGAAATACAATAATAACCATTTTATTATTGCCTCTAGGGCATATTTCCAACATTCAGTCCCATACCCCTCATCGTGTTAGGGACGCAAAATCAAGGAACATAACACCGGTATGACGGAAACTAGGGCGGCAAGAGTGGAACAAAACACCAGGCATAAGGCCGAGCCTTCCACCCTTTACCAAGTGTATAGATGCATTAATTAAATAAGAGATATTGTGATATCCCATGATATCCATGAAATCCATGTCCCAACATGGAACAACGTGCAACTAGCAACGATATAAGAGGGGCTGAGCAAAGCGGTAACATAGCCAAAAAACGGTTTGCTAGGGCGGGTGAAAAAGGTTAGGGGCTATCATGGCAATTTGGGAGGCTTGATAACAAGTGATAGGTAGCGCGACATAGCGATAGCATCGAGACAAACTAGCATAGCATTGATAGTAGTGAGATCCAAGGTGACGGTCATCTTGCCTGAAATCCTGCTAGGAAGAAGAACGAGTCCATAAAGAAGACAAACGGACGTAGACGAACGAATCCTCACAACTCCGAAACGAAACCGAAGCTAACGAGAGAAGCAAACCGGAAAGAAGCAAACAACATGGTAAACAACCATCACATCAACATGGCATGATGCACAATCAAGTATTGCATGTCCGGTTTAATGAGGCATGGCATGACAAAGTGCAACAAACAACACTACAAATTAAGTGGAGCTCAATATGCAACGAGTTGCATATTGACGAAACACCACATTCAAGTTATTTAGTTCGCTCTCGTTTATGTACCCAACAATATTAACTGTTATTAAACATGGCAAGAGGGCGAAGCATAAATAAACTAACTATTTAGGCAAGTTTAAAAGAGGCCGGAACAATAAACAACAATTCCGGTAAATCCCCACATGTCATTTAGCAATTTAATGCAAGCAACAATTTTAAACATTTTATATGTTGTTATCATGATGCGGATGCCATATACAAGTTTGTGCATTTTTATGAAGACGTTGACATGAGCATGTTATGAAGCATTTGGCCAACATGGCGGAACGAAAGGGGTGCCACGACAACGACAACGGAAATGGTGCCATGGCAACGTATCAGTTCCGGTAGGTCATGGAGGTACCGGTTCAAAAGGAAGTGTGGAGCGAGTCATGTAATGATGGTGGGGTGATCCCGGATACCGGGTTCCCACGGGTCGATGGCATGGCAAACTAGGAGGAACGTGCAATGACAACTCGGACACAGTGTAACCACGGGCATCTCATACAACACATGCATTCGTCCACGGGCGTCGTCTCGGGGTTATACCTTCGAAGCGTGCATTTTCGGAGCGGATCAAGTTCGTTGAGGGAAGTAGACGTTCTCGCAACGGTAGTGGAAGTAGTGGTACACGTTTCGTAGAGGAACTTGACGTCCACGGAGTCGACGGTAGTGGTACACACGTTGTTGGGGTACTTGACGAATCCGAGTCCCTTCGGGCGTAGTGGCACTTGGCGAAATCCAAGATGGTTTGACGATTCCAAGATGGTTTGATGATTCCGGGCAAGGCGGCAGAGGTACTTGGCGTCAATGTGGCCTCCAGGGTACTTGACGAAATCCACATTGGATGTAGTCGTTCATATTTGACGGGGAACTTGGCACGTCCAAAATCTTCGAGGTTCGTTGTGTACTTGACATCTCGGTGCTGTAGTCGAACTAGCCAGTCTTGCTGAACTGAAGGGGCATCAAGGGACTAGCAAATGCCTTGCCTCAGGAAGTCACAGGAGGTGCGTGGAGGTAGCTCGAGCTGCTGGTCATCGGGGCATGGCCGAGCAGCGGCTGGAAGAAGTGGCCGGTGTTGCCCTTGGCATGAAGCAGGGGAGGCGGAGCTCCTGCTAGGGCGATGGCGGCGAGCAGGCAACGGAACTTGGCGTCGACGTACAGGCACAACAAGGAGAAGCAACGACTGGACCGTGCAGCGGTGGGCGAGGGACTCCGGGACGGCACGGAGGTCGAGGAACTTGGCCGGTGGCGCGGCTTGGAGCAGATCGGGCGCGAGGAAGGTCGGAGGCGCCCGAGGCGAACGACGGAGGGGCGCGAAGGGGCGGCGCTCGGCGCGAGGGTGCAGCAGCAGCTGCTGCTGCCGGCGGCGAGGTCGAGGCAGGTTGGTGGCGACGAGGAGAAGGAGGAGGATAGGCGGCGCGGGAGGAGTCTTGGTCGTCACCGGCGGCGAGAACGAAGCCGTGCGCGGGGCACCACTCC
The DNA here is from genome assembly GCF_018294505.1 of Triticum aestivum. Taxonomy (NCBI): domain Eukaryota; kingdom Viridiplantae; phylum Streptophyta; class Magnoliopsida; order Poales; family Poaceae; genus Triticum; species Triticum aestivum. Next base: position 252,423,230 of record NC_057805.1, read on the forward strand.
TTTGTGCGCGGGGCGACCCAGAGGCACGGAGGGGTGAGGAGATCGGGCGCGGGCGCGTGGTTTTTGGGGGTAGCGACGCGAGGGAGAAGGTGAGGGAGAGATACGAGGGGATCGAGCAAGCTAGGGTTATAGGGATCGCTGGGCCTTGTGGCTGGGCTGGTGGAGACCAACGGCTGGGCCTTGCATAGGTTGCAGCTAGGCTAGACTCTCTCTCATATTCTTTAGCAGAAAAGAATTAGAGAGAAGAAAAGAAAGATAGGGTTAGGGAAAGGATCTGAGCACGAGGACAATTTTCCTGGACTCAAAAAATACAAGGAATTTGACAAAAATGACCTGAGGATATTTAGTGGAAGTAAAATCCACCCGCGTTGGATTAAACTCGGCAAGTTTGAATTTTGAAACCCATTCAAATGAGCTCCAAGTGGGTTGAAACTATAGGAGGTGACCCTACACACCAGATGTGATTTATGGGCAGATTTGGAACATTTATGGAGAAGTAAAATTGCAACTCAATTTTACTAAAAGGTCGAAAAGGAAGGATAGGAAGTTGAGTCGGATAAAAGAAGAGTTGAAGAATAATGCAAATGGGTTATGGGTGATTCCAAGTTAATGGATATTTATTATAGCCCCCTAATATATTGGGAGGATATGTTATAAAGAGAAATCACCATGCGAATTCCCTCGATTTAAATAGATCAACGATCTATGCAATTTGTTTAGCTGAGTTTTTAAAAAGGTTTGTATGATGACATGATGCAAGGCAAATGATGCAATGATGAATGCAACAAACCAATAACTCACACGACGAATCTTGGAATCCATGGAAAGGCATCTGGAGCGCCGGTCTTGGGGCGTCACAACTCTCCTCCACTTACAAGAGATCTCGCCCCGAGATCTAGGGATGGCATCGGAGGGAAACGGAAGACGGGAGAGGTAAAACTAAGTTGCTTCTTGGACAAAAGAGTGAAACCAATGAACCTTGAGAGGTTGAACAACTTGAAAGAAAGAATACAACGGAGACAAACAAGATTTCAAACACTCCATTAGAAAAGGGAAACAAGGAACATTGCGAAAGCCTTGTAGGTTGAAAGACATGAAACAAGAGCTTAGGGGACAAGATAGATTTTAAAGCCACTCCGGTTAAACGGATAAGCAAGGAAAAGAACATGATCTTGACAAAACGAGACGATGGGTCGCAGAGAGCAATATCACAATGCCTCCGGTAGAAATGAAAGAATGCAATGAAAAGAACGGAGCCTCAAGTGAATTTGAGAGAGCATCCTTAAAAAGAAGGATAGAACGGAGTTGTTGAAAAATCAACAATGAAGTGATATACTCCTTGTGGACTTATGAAAACATCTCAAAACTAGAGGTGAAATTCTGCCACTAACAAAAACAATTGATTGATTGAGATCAACGAAGAGAAGCAAAACTTCTTTCGCCGAGAGGATAGGAGAAAACTTGGATCATTGACAAGCACCACAATAGCAGCATTCCTAATGGAAGGCTTTAGGTGAAACCTATACCAAGATAACTCCAAGGAAGAAAGTGATGGGTTTAAATATCTCATTCTTGACGACTTGTCAATCATGAAACATGAAGGAAACTGTCAAAATGACATAACACCACCTCAAAAGATACGATAGAAAGAATTGCACTTCTGAATGCAAGATGAAGAATGCTTGAACTCCTCAAAACAAGACATGTGTTGAACACCATGTTTATTTTTGAGTATGGCTTGGCGGATCATAACTTCGAGAGAAATCTTGAAGAACAATTGAAGAATGCAAAGAATCCTTGACGAACCACCATGTAGAGCCTCCATGAAGAACTCCTTTAATAAAAGGATGATAAAAAGAAAGAGAAGTTGAAAACACAAGGTGAAGCCTTGCGATGATTTAGATGGAGCTTCGCGACGAGATAATGTGGAAAACTTGGAACTCCGGAAAAGAAAAGATGAAGCATCTCGAACTAAGAAAAATGACATGATGAACAAACTCCGGAAAGAAAAGATGAACAACTTAGAACTGAGAAATTGATACCATTACGAACTCCGGAAGAAGGAATTAATCACTTGGATGAAACAAGAACAATAATTATGTTATGCGTATCCTTCACCAATATAAATTGATGACAAGCAGCGGATTTGGCATACTACTTATTCTCGTAGAAAGGATTAAGAGAGATATAGCGTAAACTTGAGAAAGGTCTTCAACGATCCACCGGTAGGACTGAAACAACGAATAAATTAATATGAGAACACAGACAAAGGAATCTTGAACAAACCGCCGTAAGAATTGAAAATGAAAGTAGCAAAGGCACAATTCACCTGGAAGAATTGGAAAACGAATGAAGATACTTGAGGGGATTTAGATACATGAGAACGAAGAGATCAAGAGCTGACTAGAGGATACTTGAACGCTGCACCGATAAGATTTGGAGAATGATAGTTACACGCTGAGAATGAAGAATTATGACATGATGGCCTTCGGAGGAAAGAAATGGAAACAACTCATGAAATGCTCCGGATGGTAGGAAAAGAATTGTCACAATCAAAAACAATTATGAGAGGATGGCATAAATCTAGAACCACACGTCTTCGGAAGAACGAGTAAGGATTTAAGAGGAACTCCTCTTCAGTCTTCAAAATCCGAGAATGACGACGAGAAAACACCACCATGAATTGTTGAGGCACTCCGGAATGGAGAATAGAAAGGTTGAACCAACGATGAAAATAATTTGAAAGTGATCTTGGAGAAGGCAATTGACTGATGAAAATTCATTCTTACGTGAAACTTTGAAAAGAATTTGGGAATAGCTTCGGGAAAATTAGAAGAGTCAGGTAAGATCCTGGGAAAAAAACCTGTGCATTAGGGCCCACTCAAAGATACACCGTTGAACGATTTACAAGAGAGATTGCACCGGTTGAATTAAATGGCTCAAAAGAGATAACAACCTTGAGATAACTTGAACGGATTAGGAATGAAAACGCGAATCTCCTGAGATATCTTCAACACTCCGGAACAAATGAATAACGAGAGGTGAATGATTAATTGGTGCACCGGAATGAGAAAACATTTGAAACGAGGAAAAGGATATGATCGACAAAGCTTGAATTAATCCACCGGAGAAGAAAAAGAACGAAGAATAATAAACTTGAAACTGTTGAGCATCTTCATGGGAAATCACCGGATAAGAACATTGATGGAAAAGAATGGAGAGACTTCACATCCATAAGATGGATACTTGATTAAGAAATCTGAGTCCTTGAAGAAAAATGGTGGGAGGGCGGGAAAACAAAGGCAACTTGGGGCAGATGGAATGGATACCGCTGAGAAAACATAGAATTGATCTCGCGAATGGGAAAATGATAGGATTCACTTGAAGAGAAACACGCCAGTTGAAAAAGAATTGGCATGACAACCTCAGTGACCAAGAAGGATTAATATTCACATAGAAATATGAGAACACCATTTAGGGAAGGTATGGATCAACACTTGACATTGAAGCAACTCGAATACCACAACTGAAAACAAAACAAAGATTTGGCTTGCAGAATAAGCCGGAACAAATACATATGATAGAGATTTACCCAATCCCATATCATGCATCTGTCGGAAAGATATTCTAGGAGCTATTTGAATACCCACCTATAAACTCCCGAAACTTTCTGGTTATGCAATCTGGTGTTGGGGATACAGGGGAAGCATAATATCTCACCCAAACTAACAATCCCTACATCCAGCTGTATCCATCCGTCAACACATAACCAAGAAAACTCCGGAAATCGTGTACCTCAACCTTCGAAAAGCATCCGTTATACGAGCTATGGCAATACTCCCGAACTCCCGCCCCTAGTACTGGGTGGCGTCGAGGTTATCTCACCAACAACTGCATAAAAGAGATTTTCGATGTCGGCGGAACTCAGGTATTCCAGAACTGAAACGATAAAATTGTGACGACAACACCTCGGAGCTCAACTCCCCGGGACACTGCCACAACCCCTAAATGTCAGGAGGCACCAAGAACAATGTTCTCGTCACAAGAATATCGGAACGATCCCAAGATACCCGCGTGATCCTAATTTTTTTTTAGTGAAATTTAAGGAGAGGAAAGACAAAACATCTACATCAGGAGACCTCACCAGAGCGACGAAGGGGCCGAGGAGTAACAAGAATCCTACTCTCCGATATATATAATCCTAAGACTCAAAACATTTTGGTTCTAGACTCGACAACGTCAGCGATTCGATCAAGCAGGAGGCTCCTAAGTCGGGGATGGCTCTGATTACCAACTTGTAACACCCACGATGCGGCTATATCTCCCACGTTTCGAGGCACGACTTGGAGGCATAACCGCATGGTGGTTTTGTCGCAAGAAGGGTCATCTTCACACAATACCATGTAATGAACAAGAATGGGATAAAGAGTTGGCTTACAATCACCACTTCACACAATACATTAATTAAACATACATCATTCAGAGTACACACATAGTCCGACTACGGACAAATACAAATGAAAGGAAGACAACCCCAAATGCTAGATCCCCGATCGTCCCAACTGGGCTCCATTACTGATCATCAGGAAACGAAACATAGTAACGACCAAGGTCCTCGTCGAACTCCCACTTGAGTTCGGTAGCATCACCTGCACTGATATCATCGGCACCTGCAACTGTTGTTGTAGTAATCTGTGAGCCACGAGGACTCAGCAAGGGTAAAGTGGTGAGGTTGCAGCAACGACTAAGCATGTATGGTGGCTAACTTACGAATACGAGAGTAAGATGAGAAACTACGCAAACGGTCGCAAATTAGAAATGACCAAGAAGTGTTCCTGAAACTACTTACGTTCAAACATAACCCAACCGTGTTCTCCTCTCAAACTTCCCCGAAAAAAGACAATCACAGTTACGCAATGCGGTTGGTGTATTTTAATTAAGTCAAGTGTAAAGTTCTCTACAACCAGACATTAACAAATTCCCATCTGCCACATAACCGCGGGCACGACTTTCGAAAGTTTAAACCCTGCAGGGGTGTCCCAACTTAGCCCATGACAAGCTCAAGATCCGCGGAGACAATCCTCCATCGGGGACATCCGATCAGACTCGGGGTCCCGGTGCACAAGACATTTCGACAATGATAAAACAAAACAAGCAAGACCGCCCGAATGTGCCGACAAATCCTGATAGGAGTTGCACATATCTCGTTCTCATGGCACAACAGATGAGTCAAGCTACGAGTAAAACCAGCCCTCGAGTTTCCCTAAGGTGGCCCCGCAGGCTGCTCGGTTCGGACCAACACTCAGAGGAGCACTGGCCGGGGGGGCTAAAATAAAGATGACCCTCGGGATGGCGACACCCTAGGGAAAAGTATAGGTGGTGGTTAGGCAAATGGAAAACCAATGTTGGGCCTTGCTGGAAGAGTTTTATTCAAGGCGAACTGTCAAGAGGGTCCCATACCCCTCATCGTGTTAGGGACGCAAAATCAAGGAACATAACACTGGTATGACGGAAACTAGGGCGACAAGAGTGGAACAAAACACCAGGCATAAGGCCGAGCCTTCCACCCTTTACCAAGTGTATAGATGCATTAATTAAATAAGAGAATTGTGATATCCCATGATATCCATGAAATCCATGTCCCAACATGGAACAACCTGCAACTAGCAACGCTATAAGAGGGGCTAAGCAAAGTGGTAACAAAGCCAAACAACGGTTTGCTAAGAAGGGTGAAAAAGGTTAGGGGCTATCATGGCAATTTGGGAGGCTTGATAACAAATGATAGGTAGCGCGACATAGCGATAGCATCGAGACAAACTAGCATAGCAATAATAGTAGTGAGATCCAAGGTGACGGTCATCTTGCCTGAAATCCCGCTAGGAAGAAGAACGAGTCCATAAAGAAAACAAACGGACGTAGACGAACGAATTCTCACAACTCCGAAACGAAACTAAAGCTAACGAGAGAAGCAAACCGGAAAGAAGCAAACATGGTAAACAACCATCACATCAACATGGCATGATGCACAATCAAGTATTGCATGTCCGGTTTAATGAGGCATGGCATGGCATGACAAAGTACAACAAACAACACTACAAATTAAGTGGAGCTCAATATGCATCGAGTTGCATATTGACGAAATACCACATTCAAGTTATTTAGTTCGCTCTCGTTTATGTACCCAACAATATTAACTGTTATTAAACATGGCAAGAGGGTGAAGCATAAATAAACTTACTATTTAGGCAAGTTTAAAAGAGGCCGGAACAATAAACAACAATTCCGGTAAATCCCCACATGTCATTTAGCAATTTAATTCAAGCAACAATTTTAAACATTTTATATGTTGTTATCATGATGTGGATGCCATATAGAAGTTTATGCATTTTTATGAAGACGTTGACATGAGCATTTGGCCAACATGGCGGAACGAAAGGGGTGCCACGGTAACGACAACAGAAATGGTGCCACAGGAACATATCAGTTCCGGTAGGTCATGGAGGTGCCGGTGCAAAAGGAAGTGTGGAGCGAGTCATGCAATGATGGTGGGGTGATCCCGGATACCGGGTTCCCACGGGTCGATGGCATGGCAAACTAGGAGGAACGTGCAATGACAACTCGGACACAGTGCAACCACGGGCATCTCATACAACACATGCATTCATCCACGGGCATCGTCTCGGGGTTATACCTTCGAAGCGTGCATTTTCGGAGCAGATCAAGTTCGTTGAGGGAAGTAGACGTTCTCGCAACGGTAGTGGAAGTAGTGGTACATGTCTCGTAGAGGAACTTGACGTCCACGGAGTCGACAGTAGTGGTACACATGTTGTCGGGGTACTTGACGAATCTGAGTCCCTTCGGGCGTAGTGGCACTTGGCGAAATCCAAGATGGTTTGACGAGTCCAAGATGGTTTGACGATTCCGGACACGGCGGTAGAGGTACTTGGCGTCAATGTGGCCTCCAGGGTACTTGACGAAATCCACATTGGATGTAGTCGTTCATATTTGAAGGGGAACTTGGCACGTACAAAATCTTCGAGGTTCGTCGTGTACTTGACATCTCGGTGCTGTAGTCAAACTTGCCGGTCTTGCTGAACTGAAGGGGCATCGAGGGACTAGCAAAGGCCCTGCCTCGGGAGGTCACAGGAGGTGCGTGGAGGTAGCTCGAGCTACTGGTCGTCGGGGCATGGCCGAGCAGCGGCTGGAAGAAGTGGCCGGTGTTGGCCTTGGCATGAAGCAGGGGAGGTGGAGCTCCTGCTAGGGCGATGGCGGCGAGCACGACGCAGCTGGGAGAAGCAACGACTGGACCGTGCAGCAGTGGGCGAGGGACTCCGGGACGGCGCGGAGGTCGAGGAACTTGGCCGGTGGCGCGGCTTGGAGCAGATCGGGCGCGAGGAAGGTCGGAGGCGCCCGAGGCGAACGATGGAGGGGCGCGAAGGGGCGGCGCTCGGCGCGAGGGTGCAGCAGCTGCTGCTGTCGGCGGCGAGGTCGAGGTGGGTTGGTGGCGACGAGGAGAAGCAGGAGGATAGGCGGCGCGGGAGGAGTCTTGGTCGTCACCGGCGGCGAGAACGAAGCCGTGCGCGGGGCGCCACTCCTTTGCGCGCGGGGCGACGCAAAGGCACAGAGGGGGTGAGGAGATCGGGCGCGGGCGCGTGGTTTCTAGGGGTAGCGGCGTGAGGGAGAAGTGAGGGAGAGAGACGAGGGGATCGAGCGAGCTAGGGTTATAGGGATTGCTGGGCCTTGTGGCTGGGATGGTGGAGACCAACGGTTGGGCCTTGCATAGGTTGCAGCTAGGCTAGGCTCTCTCTCATATTCTTTAGCAGAAAAGAATTAGAGAGAAGAAAAGAAAGATAGGGTTAGGGAAAGGATCTGAGCACGAGGACAATTTTCCTGGACTCAAAAAAATACGAGGAATTTGACAAAAATGACCTGAGGATTTTTAGAGGAAGTAAAATCCACCCGCGTTGGATTAAACTCGGCAAGTTTGAATTTTGAAACCCATTCAAATGAGCTCCAAGTGGGTTGAAACTATAGGAGGTGACCCTACACACCAGATGTGATTTATGGGCAGATTTGGTACATTTATGGAGAAGTAAAATTGCAACTCAATTTTACTAAAAGGTCGAAAAGGAAGGATAGGAAGTTGAGTCGGATAAAAGAAGAGTTGAAGAATAATGCAAATGGGTTATGGGTGATTCCAAGTTAATGGAATATTTATTATAGCCCCCTAATATATTGGGAGGATATGTTATAAAGAGAAATCACCATGCGAATTCCCTCGATTTAAATAGATCAACGATCTATGCAATTTATTTAGCTGAGTTTTTAAAAAGGTTTGTATGATGACATGATGCAATGCAAATGATGCAATGATGAATGCAACAAACCAACAACTCACACGACGAATCTTGGAATCCATGGAAAGGCATCTGGAGCGCTCTAGGGGCGTCACAACTACATTGGTTTGGAGCGTTTCTAATTGTGGTTACAACAGCGAGGTAAATCAATACTGATAGTCTGACGTGTTTAACTAATTTTATTTCTGCCAATAGCAGTATGATTTATGATCACTAATCTGCTTGTTCTCACGTAAATCAATAGTTCGTCAATAACTTACGTATTCTTGCAGCATATGAGTTTAAACAGAGGTAGAATCAAAACTGCACAAGTACTCTCATCCCATTTGTCATGTATAGTGATGTCAAGAACAATTTCAAGGCAATGCCTTATTTACAGTTTACTCACGCAAGCTTCTTTCACTAGAAATATAAATGAGTAATCAAGAAGACACAATTGCTTTAAGAGTCTATTGTTCATAACACATATATTTGTAGGTTATAGCCAAGTCCAATGGTTATTTTGGTCTTGAATGACAGGCTTGCAACCCTTTTTACAAGTTTTAAGTTTTATGGTAAAATATGCTTTTGTATGACCAAACCATTCAGATTTAGTGAAGTACAAATCTCAATGAGGAGTCGAATGTGCAGTCCAACAACGACGTGACAAACCCTGCGCCTGCTGGTACCATCAACAATAAATTTGGTGTGTATTCCTCATTTTTGAAGTCATCATGATTTTACCTATTACGTGATTGCCTCGACCCCTTCCCTTCTGCAAGGGACATCCGTCTTTCATTTTGAGTAGTATATTTCATCTATGAACCTGCAAGCTCATCCTTGCCAGTTTTAATGTTGGAACATTAAGAAAAGTTGTTTTACACCTCCTATGTACTCGCAAGCCCATTCTTGTTATTTTGATAACATACCAACTTGTTGTTCTATTGATGGGCATTTTCATTTTGGAGGTTCAACACACTTGATTATCTCAGCTACTTGATAATATACTTGCAGGTACAAGATCTTCACACATCTATTAACTCATTGTATGTGTTTTGTGAAGTGGTAATTACATTCAGCAGTTAAGCTTAAAGAATATCTATGCTAAACACATGAGGAATGTTGTTAGTTTATACTTGTTAGGCAAGATAACTTATTTATCCTACTAAACCATGTTAATACATTCATTTTTTCTACATCAACGTAATTTTGGAACGTATAGCTCCTTAGTTTCGAAGACATGAGGTTGAATTTGGTTATCCACAACATGATTTGGTCTTCTTATTGATAGCAACGTGAACCTTCAGAAAAATTATTTTAGTTCATTTGCCTTTTTCGGTAGTGGACGTGAAATCTTTTTGTGGCCTTTTTCCTGGTGACTTTTGGGTTATGTAGAGATTTGTAGATATATATTTTCCTGGGTCAGATTTTGTGTTAGATGCTTTTGAACTAATGTGTACTTTTAATTTTATCTTACTTTGTTTGTGAGACGCTAATTTTGTGTAATAGTTTTTGACAGCAAGATCTCCATAATGAGGCATTTATACAGATTTCATTTGTGTTTTTCCGCACAAGTGTACAATTTAACTTTTCATAGTAAGTATTCCGCATCATTGGTACCTTAGCATGCTTCTGGAGTTGAAATTTTATTTCCTGGTGTGGTTTTGGCAGTGTTGATGGTACAGGGCCAGCGGTGGGTGCTATGTGAAGTGCAACTCTATCAACAGAGAAAAACTACTCTTGAACTAGCATGTGCATGTGCATGTGATTCGGTCAACTATGTAATTTTGAACTTGATAGATCCTTAATTCCTGAACTTTGAACGTGATGGATCCTTTGTCATTTTTGTTGAAGATTGAAACTGTATCCATCCCTCTTGCTGGCAGTACATGAATTGGACTGACAAGGCAACAAAGCTGATGCATGCTTGTACATTGGGTCTGATGTTATTACCAAGGTATGAGCTGGATAATACATGTATAAAACCATGTCGACTGAAACTGCAATTAGTCTTGCTTGCATCTATACTATTATATGTTGTAGTCCAGTGATAACATATCTAATTAGCTGTCTTTTGTTGACTCATCACTGAAAATCTGAATTCCAGTACCAAACCGCAGACTCATGCCGATGTATATTGCGAAATGTTGTGAAGGCATTTGGCTTCAAACCAAATGGAAGTCTATGATTTTGCCAACAAACAATGGCAGGTGACATAGCTACAAACCAAACAACGGAGACTTTCCAACATCTTGGCCATGCCCTTTTGGTTTGGCAATGCCAATTTTCGGCAGGGCTAGATGGGGTTCATACAAAATATACCCAATATTATTCCATGTATTAGATGTAAACTAAGTTTTTGATGTCTTTATTTTTGGGTTCTGATTGTTATCCTAAAAAAACAAGACGAGAATTATGTAGGCTAATGAATTTGAAAGCATCTTATCATAGCTGCAGTATTTATCAATGTCTTTGAAAGTTGATTACACACTTTCCGAAATGGCCAAGATATAATTAGTTGTCCCAGTCTACAGTACACACCAACTACGGAAGGCGGTGTTTAAGAGATATCATCACAGGAAAAGCACCAAGACCATTGTCTTATCAAGATGTCACACTTTGAGTAATTGCGTAGGTTATTTTAGTGTGAGAGTTTATAATTTTTTAGTTGCGGCTTAGCTACTGTTTGATCTAGTTTATTGTGGCAAACTTTTGGACCAGTCCCACTTTACACCTATGTCTTGTTTTATGATTATTGGATTTCCTTTAGCCCTTCTACATTTCAGTAAGTCACTGTAAAGTATCTTCTGTTTCTGCAGATACACAAGTCGGTGTAGTTACATGTCATCTTCAATTTATGTCATCCATATTGCTGCTCTTGGCCATTGTGGGCATCATCAACACCGAGCACCAACGACAAGAGCCCAGTGGTGAACAAGGCCAAGAGAATCCTAGGAAGCTGCAGCTGAAAGTAGCACTGGAGGTGGTGCCCGGGAGCAGCAATGCAGGCAGAAGTGGCCTAGAGGAGCGGAAGCGGTGGCTGAGACGAGCACAGGAGGCAGCGGCGCAACAGTTGGGTGCAGCGGGTCCGCGAGAAGTGGAGGAGCTGGTGGACGGGAGCAGAATTGTTGACAGCGAGATCAGAGGAGGCAACAATGGCCGGAGTAGTGCGGGCGGCAAGAAAGGAAACGTGTAGTGAGTTGGCCTAAGGGGCAATTTTATCCATGTACAAAATACGAAGAGAAATGTGTACATGTACTGTTTTAATTGCTGATATAGCTGCACACTTTCTCCTGGAAATTTCTTTCACTTGACATGATTGTCATGATATTTCTTTGTTACATACTCCCTCTCTCCCGAATTACTTGTCTTAAATTTATTTAGATATGGATTTATTTAGACACGTGTTAGATCCGTATCTAGATAAATGTAAAACAAGTAATTGGGATGGAGGTAATAGAAATTTCATTCTTATATGTGAAGGAACAAATTATTGTATTTCTCTTTAAATTACATAGTGCAAATTTGATCAGGCTTCTCCTCATATTTCCTTCTATAGCATGATGGCAGACATTTATAGATTTTTCTTTTCTATTATGTTTAAGCCAGCTGATTCAATAACTTGTAGATAGTAAATCAAAATAAACATATTCGCAAATGTAAACTCATTGTCCTGTTATTTTTTGTTACATTATATTCTTCCATTGGTTGAAGGCGAGATCGCTACAATTATATTGGACGGTCTACAAAAGAAAGCCTTTGTTGAAGGCGAGAATCCGTTATTTTTTTTATTATTGCATATAAAAATTTATAATTTTATATCCTAACAGAGACGTGCGTTGCACGGCATGCTTACTAGTTTAAGATAAAAAAGCGTGTCGCCCGACTTTAAATTAATAAAGCCACCAAGCATCCAGAACAAGTCACAGAACAATGTAAGGCAAAAGAACCAAGTAGTTTAGACGGTCAAACCGGCAAAAGAAATACGACACGGCAGAATACTAGCAAAAGATAAAACAGGGACGACACTAGCCCTTCTAGGGATGGTGAGCTTGATCCACGTTCAGGATGGAATTTGTCGTAGCCAGAACCCACAAGATCAAAAGCTCCACCACATCCTTGTCGCTCGATATTAAATTTGTTCCATGTTGTCCATAAGGCCCAGCAGAAGGCGGAGAACCCAAACCAAAACAACCTCTTAGTCTGGCCACCCAAGGCGCTGGCAAGAGGCAAGAGGTCACCAAAGGAGTTTGGTGCCCAAGTAACATCGAGACAATCCCTCATGCGGTTCCAGAAGAACCGAGCCAAGGGGCAAGAAAAAAGAATATGATTTGTATTTTCAGCGAGCCCACAAAACGCACAACACTCTGACCCTGGGACGTTTCTTTTCTTGATTTGGTCTATGGCCGGCAGCCAACCACGCATGGCTTGCCACATGAAGATCTTAACCTTAAGGGGCACTCTGTCACGCCAAATTCCCGAGAAACGCAAAGAAGCCAGCCCAGACGAGAGTTTAACGTAAAGGGATTTGACAGTAAACCTACTGGATGCCGACAGGGGCCACGAAACCGAGTCAGCCGACTCCGAGAGCACCGGGAAGACAACAGCGAGGCGGTGCCACTCTTCCAACTCTAACATCCTCCTAAAACCTAAGTCTCAATTCTTGACCGAAAGCTCCGTGATGGAGATCGAAGGAAACGAACAGTAAGAAAACAGGGTAGGAAGGTAAGAAGAGAGAGGGCCATCTCCCATCCAGCAATCTAACCAAAAACGAACAGAGTGCCATCTCCAACCGAGAACTTAACCAGGGACTTGAACTCATCTTTAACATCAAGGAGTTGACGCCAAAACTAGACCCACTAGTCCTAGGGGTGCACAGGGGGCTGCAGTCAAGGAAATTTTTAGCCTTGAGGATTTGAAGCCACAAAGCCCCAGGATCCATAGTAAGAATGTGCCACCACCACTTAATAATAAGTCATATGTTCATGAGAGAGGTGTTAATAATGCCTAAGTTCCCAAGCCTTTTCGGCCGGCACATGATCTTCCACTTGACCAACCTATATTTCTTTTTGTTTTTTGCGGTGTTCCAACAGAAACCATTCATATGTTTGTCAAAACCGCATGACTGCTCCCAGGCAAGTGATAGAAGCCCATCAGGAAAGTGGGGAGGGAGGAGAGGCGAGCATTGATCGGGCACACTTTTGTAGGGTGGAACCCTAAGTTGAGATCTTTTCACACTTGGAGGGGGGAAAGGATGAACAACAAGAACACAAGAGATGAATTAACTCGAAACAAAACCCAATCACACATCCACTAGAATAGCATAGTTGAGATCCACAAGAATACAAGAACAATCCAAGGAAACAAGCACAAAGGTAAGGTTCTTCCCACTCCTAAGGAGGTGGGGTCTTGATGATAGCCTTCTCCAAAAGGAGGTCTTGATATCCACTTGGGATCTTCTCCTAGGAGGTCTTGATCTCCAAGAGGAGTGGTAGATGAGCAAATCTTTCTCAATGTCTCACATATACTTTGCTAACCCTAAATAATGTCCTAGGCACGGAATATATATCTATAGGGAGGTAAGGGGCGACTTGGAGGGCGAAACAGGAAACCCTCAGCCGAAACCTGGGAGGACCATGCGCACGGGGTAAGTGAGGCCCATGCGCACGGGGGTCCCGTGGGCACAGTACACGCCTGTGCACACGGGGTGATATAGTGGTGAGGCCCGTGCGCACGGGGTTGTGCATCTTCACTTCCAATAGCTTTCTGGGAGGCCCATGGGCACGGGGTTGGGGGAGGCCGTACGCACGGGGTTGCCTAGGACTTGTTGTTTCCGACTTGATGAGCTCCTTCTTCTTCCTTGTGGCCTTGGGGTCCTTCTCCTTGCCTCCGGGATGCTCCCTAGCTACTTGGTGGCGGTCATCCTCGAACGTAATGACACATGGCACATTTTGGTGAGGTAGCATCCAAGTTCCATTCGTATCCATGTCAATCTCGAAGAGGAGAGAGTTCACCTCGGTTTCAATGGCACGTGCGCGAGCTCTTACCATAGGCCCATGTGGTGCTTGATGTGTTGGTGTAGAGTCCATGGGGATGATCGAAGGATATTTTTTGATAAAATATGCAATGGGTCGCTTTTCTTGCATTAAAACTCCACCAATACCATTGCCACTAGTGTCACAATGCACTTCAAAAGTTTTGTCCAAATTAGGCAATGCAAGAATTGGAGCATGTGTAAGCAAAGATTTAAGCTTGTCAAATGTGGTAGCTTGTGAATGTCCCCATATGAAGGGTGCATTTTTCTTACTCAAGGCATGCAGTGGTGATGCAATAGTGCTAAAGTCCATAACAAATCGACGATAGAAACCGGCTAAACCAGGGAAACTACACACTTTTTGCAAATTAGTTGGTTGTGGCCAAGTTTTAATTGCTTCAATTTTAGACTCATCAACATGAACACCCTTAGAAGACACAACAAAGCCCAAGAAAACAAGCTTGTCAACACCAAAAGTGCATTTCTCCACGTTAGCATAAAGGCGCTCGTTTCTAAGAACTTGCAAAACATCCCTAAGATGGGTGACATGATCTTCTAGAGATTCGCTAAACACAAGTATATCATCAAGGTAGACCACAACACATATGTCAATGTATTTGCGAAGAACATAGTGCATCACACGCATGAAAGTGTCGGGTGCTTCGGATAAGCCCATAGGCATAACTAACCATTTGTAGAAGCCAGATTTATTTTTAAAAGTTGTTTCCATTCATCACCTTGTTGAATGCAAATATGATAATAGGCAGTTTTAAGACCAATTTTTGAGAAAATGGTGGATCCGCTAAGCTCATCTAGCATATCGTTAAGGTGTGGAATGGGATGCCTATAGCGAATGGTGATAGCATTTATGGGACGGGAATTGGAACACATGCGAAAACTACCATCTTTCTTAGGCACAAGAATAACCGGAACGACACGAGGACTTAAGCTTTCACGTACATGCCCATTGTCAATGAGGTGTTGTACTTGCCTTTGGATTTCCTTAGTTTCTTCGGGGTTGACGTGGTAGGGTGCCTTGTTTGGTAGAGGCATGCCGGGGATGAGGTCGATGCGGTGTTCGATGCCACAAAGAGGAGGCAGGCCGGGAGGTAGCTCATCAAAAAATACGTCTGCGAACTCCTGCAATAGATTAGACAACACTAGAGGTAGATGATAAGAGGTGTTAGTTCTTACCGCTTCGTCTTTGCACACTAGGACATAGTGTATAACACTCGATGGGTTCTCACACCCTTCTTCATCTATCTTTTGGTGGCTAAGAGCACTAGATTTTTCTTGTCGCTCATCGTGGAGGCACTCAATTTGGGCTTGTGGTGCTCATTCTCTTTGTGGTGGTTCATTCTCTCACTATTCTTGGCGATCACTTGACTTGGTGACATAGGTCGTAGCACGTACTCCTTTCCCTTCATCTTGAAGCTATAGTGGTTGGTACGCCCGTTGTGGATGACGCCGCGGTCGAATTGCCAAGATCTTCCTAAGAGGAGATGGCACACGAACATAGGAACCACATCACACTCCAAGGTGTCTTCGTATGCGTCGATCTTGAAGGAAGCTTGCACAGTGTGCTCCACTTGAATGGTGCCAGAGTCCCTAATCCATTGGACCTTGTAGGGGAGAGGATGCTTCATCTTGACCAATTGTAGCTTGGAAAGGAATGTCACTTTATATTGCACCTTATGATAGTAACCTTTATTATGCAGTCTGTCACTTTTATTTCTTTACCATCACAAGTTCGTACAAAGCTTATTTTCCCTTACAATAGAATAGCATACATATTTAGGAGCAATTTTTATTGCTTTTTGCACCAATGACAACTTACTTGAAGGATCTTATTCAATCCATAGGTAGATATGGTGGACTCTTATGACAAGAAACTGGGTTCAAGGGTTTTGGATGCACAAATAGTATTTCTACTTAGTACGAAATTTTGGCTAGCAAAAGATTATGAGCAAGCACCACATGTTGGAGGGTCCATGACAATATAACTTCTGTGTGAATATAAGCAAATATAACTCCTTGTGTTGTCTTCCTTCCCAACATGTCTTCCTTTCCAACATCAACTACTTGATCAAGCAGAGAATATTTGACGGGGGCTCACAATGATAAAGGATGTCCAACATAGTATAATTATATGTGAGACCTCTCTTCCTTTATTACATTTTCATGAAAAATTGCATCAATGACCAATACTATGTTTGCTACCCTTCAACAAATTTTATCAATTATACTTCTTTTATGTGATGTAATTACTCCCCATGGGATTAGCATATGATCTTTTTATTCTTTTAGTATTTTTATTGCTAAGATTGAAACAAGAAAGTAAAGTACCGTAGATTAAACTACTCTTTATTATATAACTCTCACACTCGATTACATAGATAGATAGATCATGAAACAAGCACTCCGAACTAGTTTATACTAAAACTTTATTCTTCTAAATCAAAAAATAACTAAGGATCGAACTAAGATTAATAATCATGATAAAAATGATGGTGATACGATGCC
This sequence comes from Triticum aestivum, assembly GCF_018294505.1. Classification (NCBI taxonomy): domain Eukaryota; kingdom Viridiplantae; phylum Streptophyta; class Magnoliopsida; order Poales; family Poaceae; genus Triticum; species Triticum aestivum. Next base: position 252,440,123 of record NC_057805.1, read on the forward strand.
GGGGCACCTCCCCCAAGCTTGGAACAAGCTAAGGATGGTGCCCATACCCATGTACTCAAGTTTCCTTCTTCGGTGATGATGGTGCAGTGTTCTTGGCGATGATCCCCTAAGTGTATGATTTTCCTCTTTGAGCTCATTGACTTGGTGTTTAAGGTCCATGATCTCCTTGCGGACCTTGCTTTTAGCGGTCTGTGCTCCATCAAGTAGTGGAGGTAATTTGGTAGTAGGAGAGGGAATAATGTCTGCCTGCATACGATGGTAAGGGGTAAATCGAGTATTGGAAGGTTTAACCGTGTTAGGCAGACTTGATTTCTTGAACTCCATGTGCATGTCTCCTGGTTGAGGTAAGAGGGTTTCTTCTTCTTCCTTGCTAGAGTCATCCATTCTCTTCAAATCAGCGTCCAACTCCTCATCCGTGGGCCACCCATAAGGATCAATATCGCCATCACTACTGCAGGATGCTGCTAACGCGGCACTACGATCAGAGACCCTTTGACGAAACTGTGTGTGATGCATTAATCGTGAACGATGATGTAAAATAATCGTCAAAAAAGATGCAAAAAAATTTGCAATGAAGGATACATCAAACACGGTAGATTTTAGTTGCGTGTGCAATGAGGGGCATACAGTTAAGTTCAATGAGCTATTTGCGATGAGGTAGAACAAAAGAAACAGGCAGCCAGATGAAGGCGTATGTGATATACGACATACAGTTCACTTGGATAAACTGTTTGTGATGAGGCGGAACAACAGAAACGGGCAGCCAGATGAAGGTGTGTGTGATATACGGCATACAATTCACTCGGATGAACTGTTTGCGTTGAGCCAAGAGAACAGAAACGGTTCAACTTAACAAGATGTGTGTGATACACGGCAAACAGGTCAGTAATCGGAAATGCGTGGGAAGACCGATAACAACACATACGATTCCTATTAACAAGCCTTGTGTGTTGTGAGCAAATGATTGCTGGTATACAATTGTTAGTGATTGATGAAATCATCACTGACGGATTCCATTATTTAGTCCGTGTGTGATGTGATTTGCTCTGTCTACAGAGCATCAACATATATACTTAAAAACACATCATTGCAAAACCAAATTAAGCATACAATTACACAAGTGACTACACACATAACATTTCCACACACCAAAGTAAGCAATTACATGCATACTAAACTAGGAGAAACGAGGATCTAATCATCTACTTATTGTTGCGGCGACGCTTGCCATTGCTCTGCTTCCGGCTGGATCCCTGGCCGTTTTGGGGAAGGAGGCACTTCCTCATGTCAATCATCCACCTATACATGTCGTGGCTCGTGTACGCCTCCTTGGCCGTGTACACGACGTGAGCTTTGTCGAGTTTCTCCATCCAGGCCAAGTGCCAGGCACGCTTGTCCTTGTTGCAGGAATCCTTCATGTCTCTGTAGTAGGGGTCGATGATGGCCTCGATGAGGTGAACCAGTGAGTCCTTCTCATGCTTCTTGATGCCCCAGATCTTGTATTGGCCCTATATGTCGACAAGATTCTGGCAGGCGATGCCCGAATTCTTGAGCACCTTTACATCGTTGGTGATGTCCACCGTAGCGAACATGTAGTGGGGGCTGTTGACAAACCTGGCGAAACGCTCGCAAGGCCTTGTGGCTAGGCAGTAGTGGTAGATGAGGACGTGGTTGCGCACGCACATCTGGGCGACGACGACCTTGGGACGAGACCCGACACGAGCGCGGGTGTACTCGAGGTCGAACCCGACCACCTTGTACTTCTCCTCGGCATGCAACAGCTCCATGATGGGGATGGAGTGCTCCACCCAGACCGGGTTGTTGGTGTACACCACCGAGAGCTCCGTGAACCTTCTGTGGGTGTCCACCATGGCATGCATGGTGAACAACTGCTCGTCGTCAGCAGCCACTTGGAGCGCCATTGGAGCCACGCAGGATACCCTCTAAGAATTTGTCGTGGTGGGTGTGCTTCTTGCAGTGGTGGGGCGTGATCGAAAGGTTGAAGAGACACAAGGGTTAAATGGCCGATGTAATAAATGGGGGCCTGCCGGCCTGTAATCATCACATCTTGTCATGACATTCATAGCGGAGTATTCCAATGCACGCTTGACAACACCGCACCGCACGCGTTTCGTTTGACCACGCGTGGGCTCGAAGAGGCGTCAAATGTATCTTCAGTGAGCCTGTTCCCGTGCTACCGCACAGTTTACCGCGCAAGCTTCTCGCCCGACTAGTTTGGCCATGCGTCGGCTAGAAGAGGGACAAATCGTGGGCGTTTATTGGCAAAAAGCTTTGTAAAAACAAAGTGTGTGGAATGACTTCGGTCATAAGTTTACCCGTGGGTGATGAGGTCAAAGTTACACAGAAGGGTGATGATGGACACTCGAATGCGATAATTAATTCTGCGCTCTACAGGGCACACGGTTGAAGAAACCAACTATGTGCAATAATGTCGAAGATCGCAGTCGAGTTAGCTATACAGATCATGTGCTATGAGATCGACAAGGTAAATAGATTCGAGAATGGTTAATAAAGTCTAAGTCCATTGCATATTAAGGTCAAAATAGTGCTACCAATATACGAGTCTCATACAATGCCATTTCAATGATTGTACCACAAAAGCTTGAAATATTACAAGGTTCAAATTCCAGAGTTATATGGCTCAAATTCGAAGATTACAAGGTTCAAACTGATACTATAAATGAAATTCAGCTCATCAGCTGCAAACGCTTGCGCTGATCCACTGAACATGGATATCAGAGAGGTTCAAACTAATATTACCACTTCTAAGTCTGGTTTTAAAACCTCATAATTTTTGCAAAGGGGTCAGCCACTGAGAAGTCATGTATGGGGTTGACATGATGACTTCTGATTATTCTGTCATTTGAAGTTCCAAAATGAAATTCAGCATTTTCGGAGCCTATTCCATTCTGCTGCAACCGCCGACGCTGATCAACAAACCATTCATTTTTGCGAAATAAATGTAGGGCAAACCTCATTACCTTCAGCACCCTTGCTCTGACAACAAAGAACCTGGCGAATATAATCTCCGGTAAGGTCCCTCGGTAGGAGTTCAAAGTAATTTCCAAGACATACAGATCTAGGCATTCGACATGATTGTTATATTGTATCACAGTATCCACCACCGGGCCTAATCTTATCTGCAAAAGAAGAAAACGTGTTAGTGCCTACATGCAGTTTTGAACACTACTACAAGCCTATTTGGTATGCAGGATTTGTAAAATGCACTAACATGCCATCTTCGATCCGACATGATTAACAGGAAAGTTCCCTAAGAATCCTAGAAAAATGTAGCCTTCTTCACAAGAGGTTGGAGTGGATGAAAAGTTCCCTAAGAGAACTAGTACAGATGAATCCAAAGGAGAAATGCTTATGGATTGTAACCATATGGATCAAGCAACCAATATGGGGGGGGGGCATGTATGTACTGAAATCCTCCAAAAAATCCTTCAGAAATCGCAGTACATTGTCATTGTAAACTTGGAAAAAGGTGTCACAAATTGAACTCCCTTATGGTTACTCCCTCCGTCCCATAATATAAGAGCATTTTTACACTAGTGTAGTGTAAAAAACGCTCTTATATTATGGGACAGAGGGAGTAACATTTAACAGGAAAGGAAAATCACCTCGATATATAGCTTCTTGAGGCACAAAAAGCATCTAAGGAAATTGACAACTTGCTCCGGGTTGGGGCCGATAGATTCTAGTGCCAAGACCTTCACTGTGCGCAGTTTCGGGGTCAAGCTTGTCGGAATCATTTTCTGGATGACAGACGAACATACATCTTCAAAATTAGAAATAATGTTAATATCTAGAAGGAGAGGTAGAAGGCGGCTGTTGTACCTGAACGGGTGTGGATCCAATAACAAGTTCAGAGTATTTGTCAGACAAGTAGCCCACCACTATCAATTTCGGCGCAGAAATGACATTGATTCTTGTTGGACCTTCTTGATCAACTACAAGTAATCTCTCAAGTGAAGGTGTGTCCTCAATGACCATACCGTGGTACACATCTTGTGATGTCTTCTTGCCGCACCAGCAACACACATAAATAGTCCGGAGAGTCATGGAGTTGATGTGAAAGCTACTCAACCCATTGATCGTCTGAAGACGAAGGTACTCGAGTGCAGTACAACCACGGAGCAGGCGCTCCATGTCACCGTTTGGGAGGCAAATGGCGACGAGCTCGAGGTGCTTCAGTCATGGTAGAATAAGAGCGGGCACATCATTAAGGGGGGATGGCAGTTCCTGAACTTGGTGACGCGCAGCGTGAGCGCCAGGCGAAGCGCGGACGTTGGCAGCAAGCGCATATGCCCATCATCAAAAGTGAGCTCGTCGAGGTGATCTAGGGCGGGGATCGAAACCAGTCGTCAAGCTTGGCTTGGTCCTTGCCGTTGGAACGGAACTTGCCCATTCTAAGGCCTCTGGTTGGGCCAGGGTGATTGCCGAGGATCTTGGAGAATGCATCCAAGCTTTTGCAATAGCCATGGTAGAGCTCGTGGGTGTCGATGAGGTCGAGAGGGGTGGAGTTCCATAGGGGGCGCCACCATCGGGAAAGGATGGTTATCCGCACCCCATATTTGATTAGGAGGAGGGAGATGATGACTATCAACATATCATCGGGGAGGCTGCTGATGAAGTCTAGGCCTGCTGGAGTCGCTTGTGTTTCTTGCTCGCCCCGCCTCCGCTTGTTGGCAGCCCTGTTCTCCACCTCCGGAGTCCCCTTGTCAGCGACACTTTCTGATAGAAGTGGGAGTACAGGGAATATTTAGTTAAAACGGGGCAATAGAAAAGTGTATTGGTAACTAGAAGTTAGTAGGTAGGAATATAGTAAGAAAATGGAATAACAATTGGTTGCTTAAATACTACACAATTCATTTGATATTGCTGGGTAAGTCAACATGCAGATACTTGAAAAGAAAACTTACTTCAAACAAAGTCTGGACGGATGATATCGTCGGGGAAGTTAGCATATATCTCATGAAGAGGCTCTTTTATGTGCAGTGCAATTTTAGTGCCAGCTTTGAGTACATAAAACTTAGAAATTTCTTTCCAAAGGCCAGTGCCAAAATAGGAGTCACCACGTTCATCAAGTCTTACTGTAGCAACGATTGTAAATCCATGGTTTGTGTTCAGTATGACATGCCTGCAGTCTTGATTTATATAAAGAGAAAGATTGTGCACTACAAATTTTCTTGCATAGCAAGGGACGCCCTGCAGAAAATGGTAGGATTGTTAAAGAAAATATGGTAACATGAAAATATGGGCCAAAATTGAAAGAAATGTACAACAATTGAAATCGAAGGACAAAAATCTATAATTAAATAGATAGGGTAAACATGATGTCATGGAAATATGAGAGTAATCGAAAGAACAATACATCATTAATTTGCCTAATACAGAAAGAAGAGGAAAAAACATCCCTTTTGACGTATATGGTGCATGTGGCACCTTTTATCCAAATGTAGCAATATTTAGTATATGTTCAGGAAAGTAGGCCATGCCAACCGATTTAGGGTGAGATTGAACATATCGCGCGCATCCTCAAGTCATCTGGTATGGTGAGATGGAACTCCATGGATGTCTGGAGGAGGCCGCAAAGTCCTGATGTGTCCGCGCACTGTACACTCTATGAATGAAAGAAAACCCTCAAGTCAGCTCGAATAAAAATGAATTCACGGCGATTCCGGTCGGGTGATTAAAGGAGGCAGATGAACTGGGATAAGAGATGAGATAATATCTCATTAAATTAGTTACCTTGTTGTCCATGAGAAAAAACCCTCAGTACGGCGGATTCCCCAACCTGGCGTAGCTAGGTCGACCGCGAGCAGCGTTGAGAAAGTCGATGGCGATAGGCGGCGGCAAGCAGAAGTGGTGAAATGCGGTGGGGTTTGCCGGCAGCCTGGTGGCGGCGGGCGTCGAGCTAAGTGGTTGCCGCCACGATAGGCGGTGCCATGCATAGACGCGGAGGAGCTTATGCAGGTGTGAATGGGGACCGGAGGGGGTGGCGGGCGGGGTGAGGGTTTTTGCGACGTGGGGATGGTGAGGGTTTTCTTTTTTCTTTTTTGAATTGGGTAGTGAGGGTTTTCTATCCCACAAAGAGTTTCGGAGGCAACGGTTTGCTAGAGCCAACCGTGTGTGATTGACGTAACAGGCAAAATGAAAGTCATTGCACACTGTTCCAATTTTGGAAACCGTGTGTGATTGACGTACTACCTCCGTCCTGGTTTATTGGTCCCCAAATATTTAACTAACAAATGTTTATGCATGTCACCAAAAATTGTACCATTGAACACATCCAACGATGTAATTTTTGCTGACCCGCACTAACATTTTGTCAGTTAAATCTTTGGTTAAAATTTAACACAAATTACAAAGGGGACCAATAAACCAGGACGAAGGTAGATTCCATCAACCGAACTGATTGCATCCATATCCCACATTTAGACATAAGTAAATATAGATTAAACATATTCGGACATAGATAATAAGCGTACACAAGCATAGTTCAACCATAAGTACATTGTTCAACCGTCATTAAGACACTACATAGCCATACATAGTTCGATCCCACATCTCATCTCATCTGCCGGCACGATCCTGAAGCTTCTCCAGGTACTCGGCATACGTGCCATGTGCCACCCTGCGAGAATACTTTTGCTTGAAGGAGCCAATGGCCTGTCCTCTTACATGCGCCAGAACGCTTTGATACGCATCATGAAGCTTGTGCTTGCAAAATGGGCATCGATAGCCGCCGTCCCAGGTCCTAATATGCCTGTTATGCATTCCCGCATAAAGCTCCCTCAGGATTTGCCTCTTGTACCTCCTCTGGCCATCTTCATCCTCGCTGTCCACATCGTCACACAACACCTATACAAATAGTAATTTTTTTTGGCATCAAATCAATGTTTACATGCCGTGAAGTAGGATTAGGAATTTATGGCTATTGTTTTATACATATCCAGAGATTATGGTTTAATTTTTAAGCACAGTCGTCTATGTACAGACCAATCTTGAAGAAAATAATGGCACAAACATATATGTAGGTCATTCAAATTCAATGGTCAAGTTCTGGCTAGGAATTATTAGCACGAACACTAACCCTAGTCGGATTACTAGCAGAATTCATTTGCACAGATGAAACAACTAATCACTTATCACTTGTACTATTCAAACAATCAATACACTACACGGATCTAACAAAACTTACTCAGATTTCATGGATTGGAAGAACATAACCATAGGATTTCTATTCCAAAAGGGGGAGGTGTCGGTGTCAAAACCGACCGATCTCGGGTAGGGGGTCGCGAACTGTGCGTCTAAGGATCGAAGGTACCAGGAGACAGGGGACACGATGTTTACCCAGGTTCGGGCCCTCTTAATGGAGGTAATGCCCTACTTCCTGCTTGATTGACTTTGATGAGTATAGGGGTTACAAGAGTTGATCTACCTCGAGATCGTAATGGCTAAACCTAGATGTCTAGCCTATGTGATTTATGATATCCTCTACGGACTAAACCCTCCGGTTTATATAGACACCGGAGGGGCCTAGGGTTAAACAAAGTCGGTTTACAGAGAAAGGAAACTATACATCCGGATGTCTGGCTTGCCATCCACACAAAGGAGAGTCTCATCCGGACACGGGGGAAGGCCTTCTATCTTGTATCTTCACAGCCCATCAGTTTGGCCCATGTTACATAGCCCGGATGCCCAAGGACCCCATAATCCAGGACTCCCTCAGTCTCCCCTGAACTTGCCTTCAATGACGATGTAGTATTCGGCTCATGTCTTCGGCTTTGCAAGGCGGGCTCTTCTATAGTCTGGGCCGATGACAATCTGGTAATAATCTTGATGCCTTTTATGATTCCCCCTGCCGACGCTTTGATTTCTGTGCGTTGAGTGAATATGAATGGTCCATGCACTTTTGCAAATAAGTACTTCGCCATGCCCAGATGGCATCTATATAAGGAGATACAGATCTCCAAATGGCATCTCACGTCGCGCAGAAGGAAACCCGCCAATTTTAGCCACGAACAAAGCCCGCCATCATGACGAGCGCCCCAGGCTCTTCTTCGTGCCCTCACGGCCCTCAAGAGGGTGATTGGCAGAGTTGCTCCGTGCCTCATCTTCAGTTAAGCCAGCTCCAAACGCAAGGCTAACTCCCCCCCGCGGATCTAGTCTCCATCCGAGAGGGATTGTATTCAGTAGGCGACGATGCAATGGCTGAGAATTTCCCCAATCCCATTAAGGAGGTGAGGGTGTGCTTTGTCCCATTCCTGTTGCGGGGCCTAGGATTTCCAATCCATCCCTTCCTCAGGGGTTTATTGGAATTTTATGGCATCCAACTACACAACCTCACCCCAGGTTCGATTTTGCACATCTCAGGCTTTGTTGCCCTGTGCGAGCTATTTCTGGGCATTGAGGCCCATTTTGAATTATGGAGGAAGTTCTTCTGTCTTGTTCCCGCCACCGAGGAGGTTCCATATTTGAGGTGGGCGGCGCCGAAGTATGGCGCATAGCCGGATCCGGATACCTGGTAGGAACACCTAAAGAGGTTTACCCGCAGTGGTCTTCGGAATGGTTCTATGTGGATGACATCCCACTGCCGGACCCAGTTCGGAGCGGCCTCCCTGAATTTTCCAGTGCTCCCTTAAGGAAGCACCTCAACTGGCGTCCCCGCGGTCCCAAAGAAGAGGACAGTGCAGAAATACATAGGTTGGTCAGTAAGGTCAGGCTGCTGGCCCACTCCGAACTCTCAATAGTCGAAGTCATGGCGATTGCAATAAAGAGGTGCGTGCAACCCCTTCAATCTAGAGTAACTCCTTTATGGTGTAACAATTGAGAAGACGACGCGTCTCGTTACAGACAGCAGGGTCCGGATACCCCAGCCGAACTGGCCTCCTTCTTGGCCGATCTGTACAAGGGCGAAAAAGAAGATTTTCTCCGGTTAAACTGTCGAGAGGCCTATTCCATGTACACCCCTATTGAATGGGCAAGATCTCGATCCATTTGTGCTTATTTTACTGTATTGCAGATACTAATCAAATGTACTTTTTAGTGCCACCAACTTAGTCATGGAGGAGGATGATCGAGGACGTCCACTGTCCCGCTCCTCAGCCGGAGGATCACAATCGAGACAAAGATCCTGGCTTTTGCGAGGATCCGGATATATATATATATATATATATATATATATATATATATATATATATATATATAATTCGACGATGGGGTATTCGATCAAGCGAGCCTTGACGGTTCAGAAGTGGCCATCATCGCCGACTACCCTCGCCTTTACCCATTCTGCATCATGAGTATCCAGAGGTTTCCTAAGAAGAGATCCTCATTTGTATCCTTTCCTGTTGTACTAATCCGGATTTTATCAGGATCGGCGCTCCAGGGACCTTAACTCCTCAAGGGCGGCCCCCACGCAAGGCCGTCGTTCAAAAAGAAAAGGGACCGGGAGTACTATGGGCACCTCACAGTCCTCCAAGAGGTATGTATACTTAATGCATGCTCAAGCATGAGTCTGGATTGTTTAGGAGTCTCCCCTTTTTTATTTTTAGGAGGAGTACGCGACAAACGGTGGGAAAACGCCCAATTAGCCAAATGTCCGCTAATCCGGTGCCAGGCTCATCAGCTAGGACGCCAGAAAATCCCGCGCCTAGTCCGACTCCTCAAGAGGATTCAGATGAAGTGTCGGTCACGAATTCTGAAGTGGAAAGCGTGATGAACCATCGTCACTTGTAGGAAGCTATACGTGCTCCGGCCTTGTCCGAATAAGAATTCACTGCACTGAGTTCGACAGATGCCTATATCCGAGCCGCTCGAGACAGCCTTGCCGGAGTTATTTAGCCATTCTCAAAGAAAATACAGGTAAAATTTGACACAATTTGTATGGTCATATGCTAGTAGCCCCCGAGACTTGAAGCAGTTGGCCCAACTGATTTAAGGGTCGTTATATCTTCAGGTACTGAAGGAGAAAAATAACATATTATCCAGGGAGCTTGAAGAATGTCGGACCGAGCTATCTATTGTCACCGCTGAACTGGAAGATTTGAAGAAATCCAAGAAGGCATCTGATGGTAAGTACAACAGTGTCCGCAAAATATGATACCGTGCCAACAATGATTGCTAAATATGCTTTGTTCAGCGGCAGGATCGACAGATCAGTTGGAGGAGCGACTAAAGGCTGCTCAGGCGGACAAACAACATGCCGAAGGGCAAGAAGCCGCTGGTCAACGTATATTAACACGAACCATTGATGAGAAGAACAAACTACAGGATGTAAACATCAAGCAAGCCGAAGAGCTAAAGGACGTACGAGCCCAACTGTCGGATGCCTTGAAAGAGAATAGAAAGCTAAAAGGCATCATATTCAGTATGTCCTTTAATCTGTCTTTCATATGGTCCTCTGATGGAAAGTTTTATGAAATTATTCCTATAGGTTTGTTAACTGGGCGGTCCGAGGGAGAAGTGTTCGGATTTCAAGGCGACTTGCTGCAAGAGCTATCCGAAGTTCACGAGCGAGCTTGGAAAGCCATGAGGAACATGGCGAAGGCTTTGTGGCCATCTGATTCTCCTTTAGAAATCATGTAGGAGCTCGTGAATTTATTCAAGGGAGCTCGGTGCCGCTTTGAACTATGGAAGGCATAAACATGTCGAGAAGATGCACGAGAAGCCTGGGCCATGGTGAAAATGCAGTATACCGGACTTGATCCGATTCATATGGCCCGAGTCGGACCTCGGGGACCAGACGGACAAGAAATTCCTGTTAGCTTGGTGTATGACCAAGTAAAGACAACCGCCAAATTTTCACAACAGGACTGTAAACTAGACAACCTTATAGATGGCATAGATTAAGAGTAGGCGTTTGATTCCACGTAACAATATACTTTATCATCAAACTCATTTCCGGCCGAATTTTAAAAGATTGTCATGGCAGAACTTCTGCTTCGACCTCCGAAACCCAAGGGTTGGAGTGTTTCCGAATACCATACCTGTGATAAACACCAAGTATGTTCAGAAACCAGGCAATCCGGTCATAGTTGCTTGAATAGACAAGCTGTATTCGGGGAGTTATGTTATATTTTTTTAACGTAAGAAACATCTTCTAGAGAGAATAGTTCTGTTAAGGGTTCCTTTCCCTGGGTCAGCATGCTAATTTGTGCATGTCTAAGCTTTGACTCAAAAAAGGCACAGGAAACTTTGTCCTTTGGGAGTTTATATTGTCACGAAGGCAGTTCGTCGTCTGTTTGCCGACCAATTATTCTCTTAAGAACGCTAGGTTTCGGCTTCACCCGTCTAAGGTACATGCCCGGATAACCCGGTTGTAGCAATCGCAGAGGCGCTCCCTTTATGCCCTAGCCGAACAATCGGGAACGTAGGGCATAAGCACAGGAGCCAGACAACCTAGCTTGGCAAAAACTTAAGTCATAGAGGTGCATATAATGGCAAAGAAAGATGTATACTAGCAAATGAGACATATATATGGTGAGATCTAGGCTTAGTAAAATAATAAGCTTCTATTTAGAGAAGCCCCTAGTCATAGTGGGGTGTATACATTTAAAGATGTGTACCCCTCAAGTGTTCGGCTGACCCGAACATATATCGGAGATCATGTAAAAAAGCAGAAAAAATTGAAAAGGAGAAAAAGGTATGAAAAAAGGGGTATGTCCAGACTTATGCGTAGAATCTTCGGAGCTGAGCAGCGTTCCAAGGATTCGGCTCAAGGCAATTATCCGATGCATTACGAAGGCAGTAGGCTCCTCCAGTGAGAACTTCATCTATAATGAAGGGACCTTCCCATTTAGGTTTGAGCTTGTCCTTTTTCTTCTCTAGGAGGCGTAAAACGAGCTCACCGACATTTTACGTCTTTGCCCGCACTTCTCTGCTTTGGTATCTCCGTGCCTGTTGTTGGTAGAATGCGGAACGGACTTGTGCGACATCGCGCTCCTCCTCCAGGCCGTCTAGATCATCCTGCCAATCGAGGTCGACTTCTCTCTCTTCATACATGCGCACGCGAGGTGAGTCATGAATAATGTCACAGGGCAAGACAGCCTCTGTGCCGTACACCATGAAGAATGGTGTATATCCGGTCGTGCGGTTGGGCATGGTCCGCAGCCCCTAGAGTACGGAGTCGAGCTCCTCGACCCATTGATTATTCGACTCCTTGAGGGATCGCACTAGTCTGGGTTTGATGCCACTCATTATCAGGCCATTGGCCCGTTCAACCTGACCGTTTGTTTGAGGGTGATATACGGAGGCATAATCGAGCTTGATACCCAGATTAGCACACCAATTTTTTACCTCATCGGCTGTGAAGTTAGAGCTGTTGTCAGTAATAATGCTATGTGGGACACCATAACGGTGCACAACACCGGAGATAAAATCTATCACCGATCCGACTTCAGTCGTTTTTACTGGTTTGGCCTCTATCCACTTAGTGAATTTGTCCATCATAACCAGTAAATATTTCTTCTTATGGCTTCCCCCTTTAAGGGGTCCGACCATGTCTAGCCCCTGGACCGCGAAGGGCCAGGTAATGGGGATTGTTCTTAGGGTTGTGGGCGGCATATGGCTTTGATTAGCAAAAGCTGGCATCCGACACAGCGCTGTACAAGGGCCTGTGCATCTACTCGAGCCGTGGGCTAGAAGAAACCTGTACAGAAGGCCTTGCTTACAAGGGCCCGAGCTGCAGCGTGATGGCCGCCGAGGCCAGCATGTATTTTGGCCAAGAGCTGCCGCCCCTCCTCTTCGGAGATACATCTTTGAAGAACTCGAGTAGTGCTTTTCTTGTAGAGTTCTCCTTCATGAACTTTGTAGGCCTTAGAACGTCGAACTACGCGACGGGCCTCGTTCTGGTCATCAGGGAGCTCCTGCCTATTAAGGTAGGCTAAGAAGGGTTCGGTCCATGGAGTAATTACCGCCATGATTACATGGGCGGAAGGCATTGGTTCGGTGCCCGAGCCCCCGATGATATCCGAGTCGTGTTCGGCATCCGGGGATGTGATCGGCGCCGGACTGGAATTTCCACTCTCGTCTTGCCATACCACAGATGGCTTGAAAAGCCTTTTCACAAAGGTGTTAGGCGGGACGGGGTCGTGCTTAGCGCCCATTCGAGCAAGGATGTCCGCTGCCTGATTACTCTCTCGAGCCACATGATGAAACTCGAGCCCCTCAAACTAAGCTGATATTTTGAGTACGTCATTGCGGTAGGCCGCCATCTTTGGATCTTTTGCATCAAATTCTCCATTTATTTGAGATATCGCGAGGGTCGAATCCCCACGCACCTCAAGGCGTTGTATGCCCATAGAAACGGCCATCCGGAGACCATGCAATAGTGCCTCATATTCGGCCGTGTTATTGGGGTCCGTATACATGATTTGTAATACATAATGGACCGTGTCCCCTGTAGGGGATGTTAGGATGACGCCAGCCCCCAATCCGGCTAACATTTTGGAGCCGTCGAAGTACATCACCCAGTTTGAGTATGTGTTGTACTCTTTAGGGAGTTCGGCTTCTGTCCATTCGGCGACAAAGTCGCCCAACACCTGAGATTTAATAGCTCGGCGTGGTTTGTATGTTATTTCAAATGGTAAGATCTTGATAGCCCATTTGGCAATGCGGCCGGTGGCGTCTCGATTGTTTATGATGTCATTGAGTGGTACGTCGGAGGCCACCGTGATCGTGATCGAGCACTCCTGAAAGTAGTGCCACAGCTTCGGAGATGCCATGAAAACCGCATAAGCTATCTTTTGATTGTGCGGGTATTGAGATTTGCATGGTGTGAGGACCACCGATACATAGTATACTGGTTTTTGGGGTGGGAATTTGTGTCCCTCTTCCTCTCGTTCAACGACGAGCACGACACTCACCACCTGGTGAGTTGCAGATATGTACAACAGCATAGGTTCGCCGATGTTGGGTGTGGGAAGGATTGGGTTGTTTGCTAACAAAGTTTTTATTTCTTCCAACCCGGCTGTCGCCGCGTCCGTCCACTCAAAGTGGTCAGTACGTCTCCTAATCTGGGGATGAAGCCGCTCAAGGCTGCCACGCACCCAACTAGTTTTTGGACCTACTTTAGGTTTGTTGGCGTTGCCAATTGTGACATGGCTCGGATTTTGGCCTGGTTTGCTTCGATTCCTCTATTGGAAACAATGAACCCGAGCAGCTTTCCGACCGGAACACCGAAAATGCATTTTTCCGGATTGAGCCGTATGTGATATGTTCGGAGGTTGTCGATTGTAAGATGTAAGTTGTCCACCAATAATTCGACATGTTTGGTTTTGATGACTACATCATCTACATATGCCTCCACCGTCTTGCCCATTTTGTTTTTTCCAGGCATGTTTGAATCATGCATTGGTAAGTGGCGCCGGCTTTTTTGAGTCCGGAAGGCATTGTGTTGAAGCAGAAAGGCCCATACAGAGTAATGAATGCCGTTGCGGCCTGATCGGATTCCTTCATCTTAATTTGATGGTATCCGGAGTATGCGTCGAGGAAGCATAGTGAATCATGTCCTGCAGTTGCATCAATGATTTGGTCAATGCGGGGCAGTGGGAAGGGGTCCTTGGGGCAGGCCTTGTTGAGGTCTTTGAAATCGACACGAAGGCGCCAGGATTTGTCCTTCTTTGGCACCATGACTAGGTTTGCTAGCCAGTCCAGGTGTTTGATCTCTCTGATGAACTCGGCTTCAAGTAGTTTGGCTAGCTCCTCCCCAATAGCTTGTCGCTTGGGTTCGTAAAATCACCGCAACGTTTGCTTGACTGGCTTGAGCCCCTTTATTATGTCGAGGCTGTGTTCGGCCAGTCTACGTGGGATTCCTGGCATGTCTGAAGGATGCCAGGCAAGGATGGCCCAATTCTCGCGCAAAAATGCTCTTAGAGCGGCGTCGACCATTGGATCCAGCTGTGCTCCAATAGCTGCTGTTTTATTAGGATCCGTTGGGTGAACTTGAAATTTGACTATTTCGTCTGCTGGCTTGAATGAAGTGGACTTATGCCTCTTATCGAGGATTACGTCGTCTCTATCCACTATGGAGCATACAACGGTGAGCTCCTTGGCCGCAAGGGCCTCGGATAATGCCTTGAGGGCCAAGGATGCGGTTTTGTTTTTGGCACGGAGTGCTATGTCCAGATCACTGGTGATAGTGATAACTCTGTTGGGCCCGGGCATTTTGAGCTTCATGTACCCGTAATGGGGTATGGCTTGAAAGCGTGTGAATGCGTCTCGCCCCAACAGGGCGTGATATCCACTGTTGAAAGGTGCCACGTGGAAGAGCAACTCTTCGGACCTGTAGTTCTCCGGCGTGCCGAATACCACATCGAGTTTAATTTTCCCCGAGCATCGCGCTTCTTGACTGGGGATAATGCCTCGAAAGGTTGCACTGCTTTGCTTGATGCGGCTCTTATCCATTTCCATTTTGTCGAGGGTGTCCTTGTAGATGAGGTTCAGTCTGCCGCCGCCGTCCATGAGCACTTTAGAGAACCAAAAGCCGTCCACGATTGGGTTTAAGACCAAAGTGGCTGGTGCGCGGACTGATTGAGCCCTTGGTTCGTCGTTGGTGGTGAAAGTTATCACCGTATCGTTCCAAGGATTTACTGGGGCCACTTGGTTGACTTCGGTGAGGTCGCGGAGCGCCCTTTTACACCAATTATTTGAAGAAAAGGTCTAAAAGACCGCAAAGACATTGAGATCGTTGTCCTCCGAAGAGTATTTCTCAGAGTTCGTATTGGTGAGGATAGCCTCACCGCTCTTAGGCACCTGCCGGAGTACCCAACATGCCCGAAGGCTGTGTGTTGGTTCAGAATTCGGCATCGTGTGTATTTGACAGGGCTTGTCAAGCCATTCATCAAGGACAGTTCTATGTCCCATTAAGGGCTTTATTTTCTTGTCCGTGGGATGATGATCAGGTGCCCCATTAGGGTGCATCCTATTTGCCTGTCCGGTGGGTGGCTTAAAGGCAGGCGGTTCCCACCGGGCTGTCTGGGCCTTCCAGGCGCTTTCCATTGTGCAATACTTCTGTACTATGTGTGCCAAATCTGCAAAGTGCAGTATGTAGCGTCGGTTGAGGGCATTGAGGATCCCCTCGTCTGTACAGTTGTGGCAAAATAGTGAAACCGCGTCGTCGTCGCAGAAATCTTTAATCTTGTTTTTAACAAGGAGGAATCTGGCCCAAAAGTGATGGACCGTTTCCTAGGGTTGCTGCCGCACATACATTAGGTCGCATATGTCCGAGGGACCGGAATTGCTTGGGGAGTATTGCTTGTGGTGGGTGGGCGGGCTTAAATCCGAACCCTGACCCACTGTGGGATTCAGAGTTTGAAGAATTTCTGAGGTCACTGGCCCAGGATCCGGTGTGTCCTGGGAGTTTTCAGGTTCAACACCTGGTTCTATGTTTGGAGGACAGAGAGTTTGTTCCCGAAGATGGGTATCCAGCTCGCAAGGCTCGGAGATCCGAACATAGCTTGTTCTCAGCATAGGGGGAGAGGTATCATCGGCTTGTTCCTCCACAACCGTTACAAGATGGGTGATCGGCGGGGACCTAATTTCCCTCTGATCGGGTTTAAGCCCAATCCGATCATAGTCTGTTGCAACCCCTAGGGCGACGATGCGATCTAGCAGTTCGTTCAAAGATGAGACATCTGCCGGATCCATCTTATCGGAGTTTTCGAGGCCGATGCGGAGATGATTTTTGGCAATTTGGGGGACCACCTTTGGCTTAATGGCCGAGCGGGCACCCATGGTAAAACTGCCGAGCTGGAGGATCTGCCCAGGAACTAGGGCTCTTCCAGAGGTGATTTGCTATTGACGACAAGGCGAGCCATCGATCCTTCTATCGACGACATAGAGGAACTCTCAATGAAAGCACCAATGTCGGTGTCAAAACCAGCCGATCTCGGGTAGGGGGTCCCGAACTGTGCGTCTGAGGATCGAAGGTAACAGGAGACAGGGGACACGATGTTTACCCAGGTTCAGGCCCTCTTAACGGAGGTAATACCCTACTTCCTGCTTGATTGACTTTGATGAGTATAGGGGTTACAAGAGTTGATCTACCTTGAGATCGTAATGGCTAAACCCTAGATGTCTAGCCTATGTGATTTATGATAGCCTCTACGGACTAAACCCTTCGGTTTATATAGACACCGGAGGGGCCTAGGGTTAAACAAAGTCGGTTTACAGAGAAAGGAAAGTATACATCCGGACGTCTGGCTTGCCATCCACACAAACGAGAGTCCCATCCGGACACAGGGGAAGGCCTTCTATCTTGTATCTTCACAGCCCATCAGTCCGGCCCATGTTACATAGCCCGGACGCCCGAGGACCCCATAATCCAGGACTCCCTTAGGAGGCCGGAGTAACCAGAGAAATCCTAGGATCTATTTGACACATAAATGGGTATAGATGACTAACTAGTTGTCCGTCATCGTCGGAGTTGTTGCCGGAGTCGTCGCCGGAGTCGTTACCGGAGTAGGTGTGGAACTTCGCCTCTGGCTGTGGAAGCTCGACGCCTTCGAGGACGTCAGGGTGCAGCGATTCCTCGCCAGCGGTGACGACAACCTCTGTCTCCATATCCACACCATGCTCCGGTGCTTCAGCAGCCCCGGCGTCGCCCTCCCTCCGATGGGGTGCTTCGGCGGCATCCTCATACACTGACGGCTTTGAGGACTGAGAGCGGCGTTGAGGATGCAAGCGGAGAGAGAGGATTGTGTGTGTGGCGAGGATGGGGGGTGCGCCCGCTCGGGCACGCCATTAATATGGAGTAGTGGGAGAGAGCCGGGTGGCGGTCAAACCGCTGGCTCGCCTCCCGGTGAGCCTGCGCACTGGACTACTGGCATGCCTACCGTCATTTCACGCAGCTACTCGCACGCCTCCCAATGACACTGCACAGCGAGCACGCCTCCCGTCAATTCACACACCTGCACGCACACCTCTCGGTCTGCCTGCGCAGCGAACTGTTCGCATGCGTCCCGTCAACTCACGCCTGCTTGCACGACACACGGGTCGCGTGGCGACATGCATATTGTTTTTCTATTTGTATGATTAATGATGCTGCTATATTGCTTTACCGAAGCATGGCACATATCCTTTGTTGGTCTAACACTCATGGTTCGAATAAATAATCCATTTGGGATATTGGTTCCCAATTATTAATAATCTCCTGTTTGTAAGAAGATAAAGATTATATCCAAACCGGTCTCAAATTTGACAAAAAAGTACAATGGCACTTTGTATTGGTGTCCATATGACAACACGATAAGTTTTATGAATTTTAAATAAGTTTTGGATGTACTAGAATTTAAAAATCAAGATTCTCAATGTTTGAAATTTCTTGCACGGGGAGTAAACATGCACCCAGTGAGACACATGTGTTTTTGCAATCCATTTAGGTGCACTGTCACGTGTGCATGTAGCTCAAATTAGATTTTTGCACATTATACCCCTAGAAAATCAATCAATGTACTAAAACGTCTTAATGATCTCTGTTTTTTTTCAAATTTAAAACGTCGCTCCTTTGGTAACATATGTTCACCGCAGGATAATTTAACATGCATCGTAGTTGCGGTGGATTCGTGGTGTGTGTGTGTGTGCGCGTGTGTGTGTGCGTCTGGGGGTGGCGGGTGGCTCGTAGTACACTACGAGTCGTGAGCCACCGTGTGGGTTGGCCGTTTTGTGAGGCAGGTGCCACATCAGAGTCGTGAATTCTTTATTTAAAACATTACACAACCCTTTCATACATACATGTTTGGCCACATGTAGTCGATGGTTGTCCTACACGACACTCGATACTCGCGTGTGACGCTTTCTATGGGCCCGCGAGGTCGTCGTCCATCACTTTGACGAACAGCCGGCAGTGAGGTTAATTTGACCAGCAAGGTAGAATCTTTTTTGTTTGTGTTATGGTGGGAGTATATATATAGTACGCGTCGAAGAGGTGGGAGGGGACTAGCATATATACTATACGTACGCGTACGTGAACAAGTACACCTCACTTAGTGTCGGGACTTTTCGGTTTCTGAGGGCACGTGCCACATCAAAGTTGTGAAATTGGCTATTCAAACATCACACAACACCTCTTTGGGCCACATGCATGTAGGCGGTGGTTATCCTAGGACACTCACGTGTGACACTTCCATCTGTGGGCCCACGAGGCCATCATCGATGCATGCATCACTTTGACCTACATCGGGAGAGGTTAATTAATTTCACCATCAAGGAGGATTCTTTTGTTGGGGAACGTAGCAATAATTCAAAATTTTCCTACGTGTCACCAAGATCAATCTAGGAGATGCTAGCAACGAGAGAGAGGGAGTGCATCTTCATACCCTTGAAGATCGCTAAGCGGAAGCGTTACAAGAACGCGGTTGATGGAGTCGTACTCGCGGCGATTCAAATCGCGAAAGATCCGATCTAGCGCCGAACGGACGGCGCCTCGGCGTTCAACACACATACAGCCCGGGGACGTCTCCTCCTTCTTGATCCAGCAAGGGGAGAGGAGAAGTTGAGGGAGAACTCCAGCAGCACGACGGCGTGGTGGCGATGGAGCTCGTGGTTCTCCGGCAGAGCTTCGCTAAGCACTACGGAGGAGGAGGAGTTGGAGGAGGAGAGGGCTGCGCCAAGCAAGGGGTGCGGCTGCCCTCTCTCCCTCACTATATATAGGGGGAAGGGGGGTGGAGGAGGCGCCCTAGGGTTCCCTAGGGGAGGGGCGGCGGCCACAGGGGAAACCCTAGATGGGTTTGGGCGCCCCCACCCCTGGGAAACTTGCCCCCCAAGCCGGGAGGGGTGGCTGCCCTAGGGGAGGCGCCCCCACCTCTCCATGTTACGTGAGAGGGGTTGGGAGGGGCGCACAGCCCCTTAGTGGGCTGGTGTGCCCCCTCCCCTTGGCCCATAAGGCCCCCCAACGCTTGTCGGGGCCTCCGAAACACCTTTCGGTCACGCTGGTCGTCACCCGGTACTCCCAGAACAATTCCGGACTCCAATACCCTTCGTCCAATATATCGATCTTCACCTCCGGACCACTCCGGAGTTCCTCGTCACGTCCGGGATCTCATCCGGGACTCCGAACAACCTTCGGTAACCACATACTATTTCCCATAACAACTCTAGCGTCACCGAACCTTAAGTGTGTAGACCCTACGGGTTCGGGAACCATGCAGACATGATCGAGACACCTCTCCGGCCAATAACCAATAGCGGGATCTGGATACCCATATTGGCTCCCACATGTTCCATGATGATCTCATCGGATGAACCACGATGTCGGGGATTCAATCAATCCCGTATACAATTCCCTTTGTCTATCGGTATGTTACTTGCCCGAGATTCGATCGTCAGTATCCCAATACCTTGTTCAATCTCGTTACCGGCAAGTCTCTTTACTCGTTCCGTAATGCATGATCCCGTGACTAACTCCTTAGTCTCATTGAGCTCATTATGATGATGCATTACCGAGTGGGCCCAGAGATACCTCTCCGTCATACGGAGTGACAAATCCCAGTCTCGATTCGTGCCAACCCAACAGACACTTTCGGAGATACCTGTAGTACACCTTTATAGCCACCCGGTTACATTGTGACGTTTGGTACACCCAAAGCATTCCTACGGTATCCGGGAGTTGCACAATCTCATGGTCTAAGGAAACGATACTTGACACTAGAAAAGCTCTTAGCAAACGAACTACACGATCTTGTGCTATGCTTAGGATTGGGTCTTGTCCATCACATCATTCTCCTAATGATGTGATCCCGTTATCAATGACATCCAATGTCCATGGTCAGGAAACCATGACCATCTATTGATCAACGAGCTAGTCAACTAGAGGCTTACTAGGGACATGTTGTGGTCTATGTATTCGCACATGTATTACGGTTTCCAGTTAATACAATTATAGCATGAACAATAGACAATTATCATGAACAAGAAAATACAATAATAACCATTTTATTATTGCCTCTAGGGCATATTTCCAACAGTCTCGCACTTGCACTAGAGTCAATAATCTAGTTCACATCACTATGTGATTGTAATGAATCCAACACCCATGGGGTTTGTTCATATATAGCTTGTGAGAGAGGTTATTAGTCAACGGGTCTGAACCTTTCAGATCCGTGTGTGCTTTATAAATCTCTATGTCATCTTGTAGATGCAGCTACCACGCGCTACTTGGAGCTATTCCAAATAACTGCTCTACTATACGAATCCAGTTTACTACTCAGAGTCATCCGGATCAGTGTCAAAGTTTGCATCGACGTAACCCTTTACGACGAACTCTTTTACCACCTCCATAATCGAGCAAATTCCTTAGTCCACTAGTTATTAAGGATAAGTTCGACCGCTGTCATGTGATCCATTCCTGGATCACTCTTGTACCCCTTGACTGACTCATGGCAAGGCACACTTCAGGTGCAGTACACAGCATAACATACTGTAGAGCCTACGTCTAAAGCATAAGGGACGACCTTCGTCCTTTCTATCTCTTCTGCCATGGTCAGATCTTGAGTCTTACTCAATGCTCACACCTTATAACACAGCCAAGAACTCCTTCTTTGCTGATCTATTTGAACTCCTTCAAAATCTTGTCACGGTATGTATTCATTTGAAAGTACTATTAAGCGTTTTTGATCTATCCTTATAGATCTTGATGCTCAATGTTCAAGTAGCTTAATCCAGGTTTTCCATTGAAAACACTTTTCAAATAACCCTATATGCTTTCCAAAAATTCTACATCATTTCTGATCAAGAATATGTCAACAACATATACTCATCAGAAATTCTATAGTGCTCCCGCTCACTTCTTTGGAAATACAAGTTTCTCATAAACTTTGTATAAACCCAAAATCTTTGATCATTTCATCAAAGCGTATATTCCAACTCCAAGATGCTTACTCCAGTCCTTAGAAGGATTGCTGGAGCTTTGCATACTTGTTAGCATCTTTTAGGATTGACAAAAACCTTCTGGTTGTATCACATACAATCTTTCCTCAAGAAAACTGTCGAGGAAACAATTTTTTTTTGACATCCTATCTGCAAGATTTCATAAATAATGCAGTAACTGCTAGTATAATTCCAACAGACCCTTAGCATCGCTACAAGTGAGAAAATCTCATCGTAATCAACTCCTTGAACTTGTCAGAAAACATCTTAACGACAAGCCATGATTTCTTAATGGTGACACTTACCATCATTGTCCGTCTTCCTTTTAAAATCCATCTGCACCCAACAGCCTTACGACCATCAAGTAGTTCTTCCAAAGTCTATACTTTGTTTTTATACATGGATCCTCTCTCGGATTTATGGCCTCGAGCCATTCGTCTGAATCTGGGCCCACCATCGTTTCTCCATAGCTCGTAGGTTCATTGTTGTCTAGCAACATGACTTCCAAGACAGGATTACGTACCACTCTGAAGTAGTACGCATCCTTGTCGTCCTACGAGGTTTGGTAGTGACTTGATACGAAGTTTCATGATCACTATCATAAGCTTCCACTTCAATTGGTGTAGGTGCCACAGGAACAACTTCTTGTGCCCTGCTACACACTAGTTGAAGTGACGGTTCAATAGCCCCATCAAGTCTCCACCATCCTCCCACTCAATTCTTTCGAGAGAAACTTTTCCTCGAGAAAGGACCTATTTCTAGAAACAATTACTTTTGCTTCCAGATCTGAAATAGGAGGTATACCCAACTGTTTTGGGTATTCTATGAATATGCATTTATCCGCTTTGGGTTCGAGCTTATCAGCCTGAAACTTTTCCACATAAGCGTCGCAGCCCCAAACTTTTAAGAAACGACAGCTTAGGTTTCTCTAAAGCATAGTTCGTACGGTGTCGTCTCAACGGAATTGCGTGGTGCCCTATTTAAAGTGAATGCGGTTGTCTCTAATGCCTAACCCATAAACGATAGTGGTAATTCGATAAGAGACATCATGGTATGCACCATATCCAATAGGGTGCAGTTATGATGTTCGGACACACCATCACACTATGGTGTTCCAGGCGGTATTTGTTGTGAAACAATTTCCACATTGTCTTAATTGTGTGCCAAACTCGTAACTCAGATATTCATCTCTATGATCATATCATAGACATTTTATCCTCTTGTCACGACGATCTTCAACTTCACTTTGAAATTACTTAAACCTTTCAATAATTCAGACTTGTGTTTCATCAAGTAAGTATACTCAGCATCTACTCAAATCATATGTGAAGTAAGAACATAACGATATCCAGTGCGTGCCTCAGCACTCATTGGACTGCACACATCAAAATGTATTACTTCCAACAAGTTGCTTTCTTGTTCCATCTTACTGAAAACAGGGCCTTTCAGTCATCTTGCCCATGTGGTATGATTTGCATGTCCCAAGTGATTCAAAATCAAGTGAGTCCAAACGATCCATCTGTATGGAGTTTCTTCATGCATATCTACCAATAGACATGGTTCGCATGTCTCAATCTTTTTAAAAACGAGTGAGTCCAAAGATCCATCAACATGGAGCTTCTTCATGCATTTTATACCAATATGACTCAAATGGCAGTGCCACAAGTATGTGGTACTATCATTACTATTTTATATCTTTTGGCATGAACATGTGTATCACTACGATCGAGATTCAATAAACCATTCATTTTAGGTGCAAGACCATTGAAGGTATTATTCAAATAAACAGAGTAACCATTATTCTCCTTAAATGAATAACCATATTGCGATAAACATAACCCAATCATGTCTATGCTCAGCGCAAACACCAAACAACAATTATTTAGGTTTAATACCAATCCCGATGGTAGAGGGAGCGTACGTTGTTTGATTACATCAACCTTGGAAACACTTCCAACACATATCGTCATCTCACCTTTAGCTAGTCTCCGTTTATTCCGTAGCCTTTTATTTCGAGTTACCAACACTTAGCAACCGAACCGGTATCTAATACCCTGGTGCTACTAGGAGTACTAGTAAAGTACACATTAATATAATGAATATCCAATATACTTCTGTCGACCTTGCCTGCCTTCTCATCTACCAAGTATCTAGGGTAGTTCTGCTTCAATGACCATTCCCCTCATTACAGAAGCACTTAGTCTCGGGTTTGGGTTCAACCTTGGGTTTCTTCACTAGAGCAGCAACTGATTTGCCGTTTCATGAAGTATCCCTTCTTTCCCTTGCCCTTCTTGAAACTAGTGGTTTTACTAACCATCAACAATTGATGCTCCTACTTGATTTCTACTTTCGTGGTGTCAAACATCGCGAGTTGCTCAAGGATCATCATGTCTATCCCTGATATGTTATAGTTCATCACGAAGCTCTAATAGCTTGGTGGTAGTGACTATGGAGAACCATCACTATGTCATCTGGAAGATTAACTCCCACTCGATTCAAGCGATTGTAGTACTCAGACAATCTGAGCACATGCTCAACGATTGAGCTTTTCTCCCTTAGTTTGCAGGCTTAAGAAACTTGTCAGAGGTCACATACCTCTTGACGTGGGCACTAGTCTGAAATCCCAATTTCAGTCTTTGGAACATCTCTTATGTTCTGCGACATTTCAAAAACATCTTTGGCACCTCAATTCTAAACCGTTAGCATTACGCACTGAATTATCACGTAGTCATCAAAACGTGTATGTCAGATGTTCACAACATCCATAGACGACGCTCGAGGTTCAGCACACCGAGCGTTGCATTAAGGACATAAGCCTTCCACGTAGCAATGAGGATAATCCTCAGTTTACGGACCCAGTCCGCATAATTTCTACTATCAACTTTCAACTAAATTTTCTCTAGGAACATATCTTAAACAGTAGAACCAAAGCGTAAGCTATGACATAATTTGCAAAGACCTTTTGACTATGTTCATGATAATTAGGTTCATCTGATTATTTAATGAACTCCCACTTAGATAGACATCCCTCTAGTCATCTAAGTGATACATGATCCGAATCGACTAGACCGTGTCCGATCATCACGTGAGATGGACTAGTCATCAACGGTGAACATCTCCATGTTGATCGTATCTATTATACGACTCATGTTTGACCTTTCGGTCTCTTGTGTTCCGAGGCCATGTCTGTACATGCTAGGCTCGTCAAGTCAACCTAAGTGTTTCGCATGTGTAAATCTGGCTTACACCCGTTGTATGCGAACGTTAGAATCTATCACACCCGATCATCACGTGTTGCTTCGAAACAACGAAGCTTCGCAACGGTGCACAGTTAGGGGGAACACATCTCTTGAAATTTTAGTGAGGGATCATCTTATTTATCCTATCGTCGTTCTAAGCAAATAAGATGTAAACATGACAAACATCACATGCAAATCATAAAGTGACATGATATGGCCAATATCATCTTGCGCCTTTTGATCTCCATCTTCGAGGCGCGGCATGATCACCTTCGTCACCGGCATGACACCATGATCTCCATCATCGTGTCTTCATGAAGTTGTCTCGCCAACTATTACTTCTACTACTATGGCTAACGGTTAGCAATAAAGTAAAGTAATTACATGGCGTTTTTCATTGACACGCAGGTCATACAATAAATTAAGACAACTCCTATGGGTCCTGCCGGTTGTCATACTCATCGACATGCAAGTCGTGATTCCTATTACAAGAACATGATCAATCTCATACATCACATATATATAATTCATCACATCCTTTTGGCCATATCACATCACATAGCATACCCTGCAAAAACAAGTTAGACGTCCTCTAATTGTTGTTGCATGTTTTATGTGGCTGCTATGGGTTTCTAGCAAGAACGTTTCTTACCTACGCAAAAGCCACAACGGTGATATGCCAATTGCTATTTACCCTTCATAAGGACCCTCTTCATCGAATCCGATCCGACTAAAGTGGGAGAGACAGACACCCGCTAGCCACCTTATGCATCAAGTGCATGTCAGTCGGTGGAACCTGTCTCACGTAAGAGTACGTGTAAGGTCGGTCCGGGCTGCTTCATCCCACAATGCCGCCGAATCAAGATAAGACTAGTAACGGTAAGCAAATTGAACAAATCATCGCCCACAACCACTTTGTGTTCTACTCGTGCATAGAATCTACGCATAGACCTAGCTCATGATGCCACTGTTGGGGAACGTAACAATAATTCAAAATTTTCCTACATGTCACCAAGATCAATCTAGGAGATGCTAGCAACGAGAGAGAGGGAGTGCATCTTCATACCCTTGAAGATCGCTAAGCGGAAGCGTTACAAGAACGCGGTTGATGGAGTCGTACTCGCGGCGATTCAAATCGCGGAAGATCCGATCTAGTGCCGAACGGACGGCACCTCGGCGTTCAACACACATACAGCCCGGGGACGTCTCCTCCTTCTTGATCCAGCAAGGGGAGAGGAGAAGTTGAGGGAGAACTCCAGCAGCACGACGACGTGGTGGCGATGGAGCTCGTGGTTCTCCGGCAGAGCTTCGCTAAGCACTACGGAGGAGGAGGAGTTGGAGGAGGAGAGGGCTGCGCCAAGCAAGGGGTGCGGCTGCCCTCTCTCTCCCTCACTATATATAGGGGGAAGGGGGGTGGAGGAGGCGCCCTAGGGTTCCCTAGGGGAGGGGCGGCGGCCACAGGGGAAACCCTAGATGGGTTTGGGCGCCCCCACCCCTGGGAAACTTGCCCCCCAAGCCGGGAGGGGTGGCTGCCCTAGGGGAGGTGCCCCCACCTCTCCACGTTACGTGAGAGGGGTTGGGAGGGGCGCACAGCCCCTTAGTGGGCTGGTGTGCCCCCTCCCCTTGGCCCATAAGGCCCCCCAACGCTTGTCGGGGCCTCCGAAACACCTTTCGGTCACGCTGGTCGTCACCCGGTACTCCCAGAACAATTCCGGACTCCAATACCCTTCGTCCAATATATCGATCTTCACCTCCGGACCACTCCGGAGTTCCTCGTCACGTCCGGGATCTCATCCGGGACTCCGAACAACCTTCGGTAACCACATACTATTTCCCATAACAACTCTAGCGTCACCGAACCTTAAGTATGTAGACCCTACGGGTTCGGGAACCATGCAGACATGACCGAGACACCTCTCCGGCCAATAACCAATAGCGGGATCTGGATACCCGTATTGGCTCCCACATGTTCCACGATGATCTCATCGGATGAACCACGATGTTGGGGATTCAATCAATCCCGTATACAATTCCCTTTGTCTATCGGTATGTTACTTGCCCGAGATTCGATCGTCGGTATCCCAATACCTTGTTCAATCTCGTTACCGGCAAGTCTCTTTACTCGTTTTGTAATGCATGATCCCGTGACTAACTCCTTAGTCACATTGAGCTCATTATGATGATGCATTACCAAGTGGGCCCAGAGATACCTCTCCGTCATACGGAGTGACAAATCCCAGTCTCGATTCGTGCCAACCCAACAGACACTTTCGGAGATACCTGTAGTGCACCTTTATAGCCACCCAGTTACATTGTGACGTTTGGTACACCCAAAGCATTCCTACAGTATCCAGGAGTTGCAAAATCTCATGGTCTAAGGAAACGATACTTGACATTAGAAAAGCTCTTAGCAAACGAACTACACGATCTTGTGCTATGCTTAGGATTGGGTCTTGTCCATCACATCATTCTCCTAATGATGTGATCCCGTTATCAATGACATCCAATGTCCATGGTCAGGAAACCATGACCATCTATTGATCAATGAGCTAGTCAACTAGAGGCTTACTAGGGACATGTTGTGGTCTATGTATTCGCACATGTATTACGGTTTCCAGTTAATACAATTATAGCATGAACAATAGACAATTATCATGAACAAGGAAATACAACAATAACCATTTTATTATTGCCTCTAGGGCATATTTCCAACATCTTTTTGGGTTGTATTACGGTAGGAGCATATAGTATGAGTCGAAGAGGGGGAGGGGACCATCATATGTAGTATGCTTCATGAACCTCACTTTGTGTGGGGACTTTATGGTTTTCGAGGCATGTGCCACATCAAAGTTGTGCATTTTGGGTATCGATCAACATAGGTTTGTCCCACATGCAAAGCGATGGTGGTTGTCCTCTCGCACCCACTTAAGTGGTTATCAGCGATATCGATGCTTTCCATCTGTGGGCCCGCTTGGTCCATCACTACTTTGCCTGACAACGGAGAGAGGTTAATTTGACTTAGGAGGGGATTATTTTTTTGTTTGTAATACGATGTATATATATGTCATGCTCTGTGATGACATAATATAGTTTGAGCACACACATGCATGTGTATGCATGAATCCCTCCCATCGTGTCGAAGTGGCTAGTACGACGACACGTCATGAACCGATCCCGCTCTGTGTGGGGACTGTACGATTTTCGACGCACGCGCCACATCAATGTTGTGAAATGGTATTCAAACATGCATGCACAAATCACCTCCATACATATGCATGTAGTGGTTGTCTTCGAACGGTACACTCCCTGGCGTGGTTATCGGCGACAAGCCTATATATTTGTGGGCCCATGTGGACATCCATGATCACCTTGACCGACAACAAGATAGGTTACCATGGCGGATTCTTCCTTTGGTTCGTGTTATCATATTATAGGTCATGGTCAGATTCAGACCTAATTAAGTTTGAGTGCATACTATGCACGCATGCATGCATGAATCCCCGTCATCGGCTTGAAGTGTAGTGTGATATACATATGCATCGTCAACCTAACCCTCACTCAGTGTGGGGATTTCTGGTTCGAAAGCACGATGACACATCGAAGTTGTTCCATTGTGTATTCAAAACACACCTTTCCATACATATGTTTGGGCCACACGCAGGCAGTGGTTGTCTTCGGGAACTAGCGACTTGCGTGATTATTAGCGAGCTAGCCCATCTTCGGGGTCGCATGGATGGCCATCACTTTGACCAATGATGTCGGCTAGGACTATGTCGGTATTTCCCCAAAGAGGAAGGGATGATGCAGCACAACGATGGGAGGTATTTCCCTCAGTGATGAAACCAAGGTTATCGAACCAGTAGGAGAACCAAGCAACACAACATAAACAGCCCCTGCACACAAATAACAACTACTCGCAACCTGACGTGTAAAAGGGGTTGTCAATCCCTTCCGGGTAACGGCGCCTGAAGATAGGCAAACAAACGTGAGATAAATTGTAGTAGATTGAAAGATCGAACGCCAAATAAAATAAAGTGCAGCAAAGTATTTTTGTATTTTTAGTTTAACAGATCTGAAAATAAATGCAAAGGAAAAGTAGATCGCAAAGGCAAATATATGAGAAAGAGACCCGGGGGCCGTAGGTTTCACTAGTGGCTTCTCTCGAGAAAAATAGCAAAAAGGTGGGTGAACAAATTACTGTTGGGGAATTGATAGAACTTCAAATAATCGTGACGATATCCAGGCAATGATCATTATATAGGCATCACGTCCAAGATTAGTAGACCGACTCCTGCCTGCATCTACTACTATTAGTCCACACATCGACCGCTATCCAGCATGCATCTAGTGTATTAAGTTCATGGAAAAACGGAGTAATGCAATAAGAGCGATGACATGATGTAGACAAGATCTATCTATGTAGAGATAGGCCCCATCGTTTTATCCTTAGTAGCAACGATACATACGTGTCGGTTCCCCTTCTGTCACTGGGATCAAGCACCGTAAGACCGAACCCACTACAAAGCACCTCTTCCCATTGCAAGATAAATATATCAAGTTGGCCAAACCCAACCCAAATATCGGAGAAGAAATACGAGGCTGTAAGAGATCATGCATAAAAGAGATCAAAGAAACTCAAATACTTTCATGGATATAGAAAGATAAATCTGATCATAAACTCAAAGTTCATCCGATCCCAACAAACACACCACAAAAAGAGCTACATCATATGGATCTCCAAGAGACCATTGTATTGAAAATCAGCGAGAGAGAGGAAGCCATCTAGCTACTAGCTACGGACCCGAAGGTCTACAAAGAACTACTCACTCATCATCGGAGAGGCACCAATGGAGGTGGTGAACCCCATCTAAGATGATGTCTAGATTGGATCTGGTGGTTCTGGACTCTGTGGCGGCTGGATCAATATTTCGTCGACTCCCCTAGGATTTTGGGGTATTTATAGAGCAAAGAGGCGGTCCGGGGGGCACCCGAGGTGGGCACAACCCACCAGGGCGCGCTTGGGCCTTGATACGTCCATTTTGCATCATGTTTTCTTACTGTTATTTATAATGTTTTTATCGATAATAATGCTTTTTGGAGTAATTCTAATGCCTTTTCTCCCATAATTTGCAAGGAACACACCAAGAGGTAGAATTCCGGCAGCTGGAAATCTGGACCTGGAAAAGCTACGTCAAGTCACCTATTCTGCACAACTCCAAATAAGTTGAAACTTCACGAAGATTTTTTTTGGATTATTTAAGAAATACTGGAGCCAATAACCATCAGAGGGGGGCCACCAGGTGGGCACAACCCACTTGGGCGCGCCTGGTGGGTTGTGGCCTCCTTGGCCCACCTCCGGTGCCCATCTTCTGGTATATAAGTCATTTTGACCTAGAAAAAAAATAAGAAGACGACTTTCGGGATGGAGCGCCGCTGTCTCGAGGCGGAACTTGGGCAGGAGCACTTTTGCCCTCCAGCGGAGCGATTTCGCCAGGGGAACTTCCCTCCCGGAGGGGGAAATCATCGTCATCATCATCACCAACAACTCTCCCATCTTGGGGAGGGCAATCTCCATCAACATCTTCAACAGCACCATCTCATCTCAAACCCTAGTTCATCTCTTGTATTCAATCTTGTTACCAGAACTATAGATTGGTGCCTGCGGGTGAATAGTAGTGTTGATTACATCTTGTAGTTGATTACTATATGGTTTATTTGGTGGAATATTATATGTTCAGATCCATTATGCTATTTAATACTCCTCTGATCATGAGCATGTTTATCATTTGTGAGTAGTTACTTTTGTTCTTGAGGTCACGGGAGAAATCATGTTGCAAGTAATCATGTGAACTTGATATGTGTTCGATATTTTGATAGTATGTATGTTGTTATTCCCTTAATGGTGTCATGTGAACGTCGACTACATGACACTTCACCATATTTGGGCCTAAGGGAATGCATTGTGGAGTAGCAATTAGATGATGGGTTGCGAGAGTGATAGAAGCTTAAACCCCAGTTTATGCGCTATTCCGTAAGCGACCGATTGGATCCTAGAGTTTAATGATATGCTCAGAATTTATTCTTAATACTTTTCTCGTAGTTGCGGATGCTTGCGGGAGGGTTAATCATAAGTAGGAGGTTTGTTCAAGTAAGAACAACACCTAAGCACCGGTCCACCCACATATCAAATTATCAAAGTAGCGAACACAAATCAAACCAACATGATGAAAGTGACTAGATGAAATTCCCGTGTACCCTCAAGAACGCTTTGCTTATCATAAGCGACCGTTTTGGCCTGTCCTTTGCCTCAAAAGGATTGGGCTACCTTGCTTCATACTTGTTACTATTATCGTTACTTGCTCGTTACAAAATACCTTGCTATCAAACTACTCGCTACTTACAATTTCAGCACTTGCAGACATTACCTTACTGAAAACTAATTGTCATTCCTTCTGCTCCTCGTTGGGTTCGACACTCTTACTTACCGAAAAGAGCTACAATTGATCCCATATACTTGTGGGTCATCAAGGCTATTTTCTGGCACCGTTACCGGGGAGTGAAGTGCCTTTGGTAAGGAAACATTTATATAGTGTGGTGAAATTTAATGTCACTTGTTACTATGGAAAACAATCCTTTGAGGGGTTTGATTCGGGGTATCTTCACCTCATCCGGAACCACAATTAGATACCCCTCAACCTACTGCACCTACTGAAAATATTGAATATGAAATCCCTTCGGGTATGATACAACAGCTGCTAGCTAATCCTTATGCAGGAGATGGAACAGAACATCCCGATATGCACTTGATATATGTAGAAAAAATTTGTGGATTGTTTAAGCTTGCAGGTTTACCCGAAGATGAGGTGATGAAAAAGGTTTTCCCTTTATCTTTGAAGGGAAAAGCATTGGCATGGTATAGGCTATGCGATGATATTGGATCATGGAATTGGAATCGTTTGAAATTGGAATTCCACCAAATTTTTTATCCTATGCATCTAGTTCATCGTGATTGGAATTATATATATAATTTTTGGCCTCGTGAAGGAGAAAATATCGCTCTAGCTTGGGAGAGGCTGAAGTCAATGTTATATTCATGCCCCAATCATGAGCTCTCAAGAGAAATTATTATCCAGAATTTTTATGCTCAGCTTTCTCGTAATGATCAAACCATGCTTGATACTTTTTGTGCTGGTTCATTCATGAAGAAGACTATTGAATTTCGGTGGGATCTTTTTGAAAGAATTAAACATAACTCTGAAGATTGGTAACTCGACAAAGGTAAAAGTCAGGTATTAAACTTAAGTATGATTGTGTTAAGTCTTTTATGGATACCGATGCTTTTCAAAAGTTTAGCACTAGATGAGGTCTTGACTCTGAGATAGTAGCCTCCTTTTGTGAATCATTTGCTACTCATGTTGAACTCCCTATGGAGAGACTAGCAACGAGAGAGAGGGGATCGTTGTAGAAATTAAAAAAAATTCTATGCATCACCAAGATCATTGTTGGAGAGACTAGCAACGAGAGAGAGGGAAGTGCATCTTCATACCCTTGAAGATCGCGATGCGGAAGTGTTACAAGAACGCGGATGAAGGAGTCGTACTCGCAGCGATTCAAATCGCGGTTGATTCTGATCTAAGCGTCGAACAACGGTGCCTCCGTGTTCAACACACGTACAGCCCGAGGGCGTCTCCTCCTTCTTGACCCAGCAAGGGGAGAGGAGAAGTTGAGGGAAAGCTCCGGCAGCACGACGGCGTGGTGGTGGAGCTTGCAGTTCTCCGGCAGGGCTTTGCCAAGCACTATTACGGAGGAGAAGGTGTTGGGGAGGGAGAGGGCTGCGCCAGGGGAAGGGGTGCGGCTCCCATGCGCCTCCCCACTATATATGGGGGTGGAGGGGGCTGGTTTCTTGCCCTCCAAGTCCATTGGGGCGTTGGCAAAGGTGGGGGAAAGAAATCCCATCATTTCCCTTCCCCACCGATTGTTATCCCCCTTTTTTAGGGATCTTGATCTTATCCCTTTGGGATATGATCTTATTCCTTCTAAGGGGGGATCTTGGTGCGCCTTGACCAGGGGTGTGGAGCCTTGCCCCCACTACCCACGTTCATGTGGGTCCCCCATACAGGTGGGCCCCACTCCAGAACCTTCTAGAACCTTCCCGGTACAATACCGAAAAATCCCGAACATTTTCCGGTGGCCAAAATAGGACTTCCCATATATAAATCTTTACCTCCGGACCATTCCGGAACTCCTCGTGACATCCGGGACTCCGAACAACATTCGGTAACTGCACACTAATTCCCATAACAACTCTAGCGTCACCGAACCTTAAGTGTGTAGACCCTACGGGTTCGGGAATCATGCAGACATGACCCAGACAGCTCTCTGGCCAATAACCAACATCGGGATCTGGATACCCATGTTGGCTCCCACATGTTCCACGATGATCTCATCGGATGAACCACGATGTTGGGGATTCAATCAATCCTGTATACGATTCCCTTTGTCAATCGGTACGTTACTTGCCCGAGATTCGATCGTCGGCATCCCAATACCTCGTTCAATCTCGTTACTGGCAAGTCACTTTTACTAGTTCCGTAACACATCATCCCGTGATCAACTCTTTGGTCACATTGAGCTCATTATGATGATGTCCTACCGAGTGGGCCCAAAGATACCTCTCCGTCACACGGAGTGACAAATCCCAGTCTCGATTCGTGCCAACCCAACATACACTTTCGGTGATACCCGTAGTGTGCCTTTATAGCCACCCAGTTATGTTGTGACATTTGGCACAACCAAAGCATTCATACGGTATCCGGGATTTGCACAATCTCATGGTCTAAGGAAATGATACTTGACATTAGAAAAGCTTTAGCAGACGAACTACACGATCTTGTGCTATGCTTAGGATTGGGTCGTGTCCATCACATCATTCTCCTAATGATGTGATCCCGTTATCAACGACATCCAATGTCCATGGTCAGGAAACCGTAACCATCTATTGATCAACGAGCTAGTCAACTAGAGGCTTACTAGGGACATATTGTGGTCTACGTATTCACATATGTATTACGGTCTCCGGTTAATACAATTATAGCATGAACAATAGACAATTATCATGAACAAGGAAATATAATAATAACCATTTTATTATTGCCTCTAGGGCATATTTCCAACAGTCTCCCACTTGCACTAGAGTCAATAATCTAGTTCACATCACTATGTGATTGTAATGAATCCAACACCCATGGGGTTCGATCATATCTCGCTTGTGAGAGAGGTTATTAGTCAACGGGTCTGAACCTTTCAGATCCGTGTGTGCTTTACAAATCTCTATGTCATCTTGTAGATTCAGCTACCATGCGCTACTTGGAGCTATTCCAAATAACTACTCTACTATACGAATCTAGTTTACTACTCAGAGTCATCCGGATTAGTGTCAAAGTTTGCATCGACGTAACCCTTTACGACGAACTCTTTTACCACCTCCATAATAGAGAAAATTCCGTAGTCCACTAGTTACTAAGGA
The DNA here is from genome assembly GCF_018294505.1 of Triticum aestivum. Classification (NCBI taxonomy): domain Eukaryota; kingdom Viridiplantae; phylum Streptophyta; class Magnoliopsida; order Poales; family Poaceae; genus Triticum; species Triticum aestivum. The sequence goes on from NC_057805.1 coordinate 252,474,785, forward strand.
TAAGTTTGACCACTGTCATGTGATCCATTCCTGGATCACTGTTGTACCCCTTGATTGACTCATGGCAAGGCACACTTCAGGTGCGGTACACAGCATAGCATATTGTAGAGCCTACGTCTAAAGAATAGGGGACGACCTTCGTCCTTTCTCTCTCTTCTGCCATGGTCAGATCTTGAGTCTTACTCAATGCTCACACCTTATAACACAGCCAAGAACTCCTTCTTTGCTGATCTATTTGAACTCCTTCAAAATCTTGTCACGGTATGTATTCATTTGAAAGTACTATTAAGCGTTTTTGATCTATCCTTATAGATCTTGATGCTCAATGTTCAAGTAGCTTAATCCAGGTTTTCCATTGAAAAACACTTTTCAAATAACCCTATATACTTTCCAGAAATTCTACATCATTTCTGATCAAGAATATGTCAACAACATATACTCATCAGAAATTCTATAGTGCTCCCGCTCACTTCTTTGGAAATACAAGTTTCTCATAAACTTTGTATAAACCCAAAATCTTTGATCATTTCATCAAAGCGTATATTCCAACTCCAAGATGCTTACTCCAGTCCTTAGAAGGATTGCTGGAGCTTTGCATACTTGTTAGCATCTTTTAGGATTGACAAAAACCTTCTGGTTGTATCACATACAATCTTTCCTCAAGAAAACTGTCGAGGAAACAATGTTTTGACATCCTATCTGCAAGATTTCATAAATAATGCAGTAACCACTAATACAATTCCAACAGACTCTTAGCATCGCTACGAGTGAGAAAGTCTCACCGCAGTCAACTCCTTGAACTTGTTGGAAAACATCTTAACGACAAGTCGAGCTTTCTTAATGGTGATACTTACCATCATTGTCCGTCTTCCTTTTTAAAATCCATATATACCCAATAGCCTTACGGCCATCAAGTAGTTCTTCCAAACTCTATACTTTGTTTTCACACATGGATCCTCTCGGATTTTATGGCCTCGAGCCATTTGTCAGAATCCGGGCCCACCATCGTTTCTCCATAGCTCGTAGGTTCATTGTTGTCTAGCAACATGACCTCCAAGACAGGATTATGTACCGCTCTGAAATAGTACACATCCTTGTCGACCTATGATGTTTGGTAGTGACTTGATCCGAAGTTTCATGATCACTATCATAAGCTTCCACTTCAATTGGTGTAGGCGCTACAGGAACAACTTCCTGTGCCCTGCTACACACTGGTTGAAGTGACGGTTCAATAACCTCATCAAGTCTCCACCATCCTCCCACCCAATTCTTTTGAGAGAAACTTTTCCTCGAGAAAGGACCCATTTCTAGAAACAATCACTTTTGCTTCCGGATCCGAAATAGGAGGTATACCCAACTGTTTTGGGTGTCCTATGAAGATGCATTTATCCGCTTTGGGTTCGAGCTTATCAGGCTGAACCCTTTTCACATAAGCGTCACAGCCCCAAACTTTTAAGAAATGACAGCTTAGGTTTCTCTAAACCATAGTTCATACGGTGTCATCTCAACGGAATTACGTGGTGCCCTATTTAAAGTGAATGCGTTTGTCTCTAATGCCTAACCCTTAAACGATAGTGGTAATTCGATAAGAGACATCATGGTATGCACCACATCCAATAGGGTGCAGCTATGATGTTCGGACACACCATCACACTATGGTGTTCCAGGCGGCATTAGTTGTGAAACAATTTCCACAATGTCTTAATTGTGTACCAAACACGTAACTCAGATATTCATCTCTATGATCATATCATAGACATTTTATCCTCTTGTCACGACGATCTTCAACTTCACTAAGAAATTACTTGAACCTTTCAATAATTCAGACTTGTGTTTCATCAAGTAAATATACTTAGAATCTACTCAAATCATCTGTGAAGTAAGAGCATAATGGTATTCACTGCGTGCCTCAGTACTCATTGGATTGCACACATCAAATGTATTACTTCCAACAAGTTGCTCTCTTGTTTCATCTCGCTGAAAACGAGGCCTTTCAGTCATCTTGCCCATGTGGTATGATTTGCATGTCTCAAGTGATTCAAAATCAAGTGAGTCCAAACGATCCATCTGCATGGAGTTTCTTCATGCGTATAAACCAATAGACATGGTTCGCATGTCTCAAACTTTTCAAAAAACGAGTGAGTCCAAAGATCCATCAACATGGAGCTTCTTCATGTGTTTTATACCAATATGACTCAAATGGCAGTGCCACAAGTATGTGGTACTATCATTACTATCTTATATCTTTTGGCATGAACATGTGTATCACTACGATCGAGATTCAATAAACCATTCATTTTAGGTGCAAGACCATTGAAGGTATTATTCAAATAAACAGAGTAACCATTTATTCTCCTTAAATGAATAACCGTATTGCGATAAACATAATCCAATCATGTCTATGCTCAACGCAAACACCAAATAACAATTATTTAGGTTTAACACCAATCTCGATGGTAGAGGGAGCATCCGATGCTTGATCACATCAACCTTGGAAACACTTCCAACACATATCGTCATCTCACCTTCAGCTAGTCTCCGTTTATTCCGTAGCTTTTTATTTCGAGTTACTAACACTTAGCAACCGAACCGGTATTTTAATACCCTGGTGCTACTACGAGTACTAGTAAAGTACACATTATAATGTATATCCAATATACTTCTATCGGCCTTGCCAGCCTTCTCATCTACCAAGTATCCAGGGTAGTTCTGCTTCGGTGACCGTTCCCCTTATTTCAGAAGCACTTAGTCTCGGGTTTGGGTTCAACCTTGGGTTTCTTCACTAGAGCAGCAACTGATTTGCCGTTTCATGAAGTATCGCTTTCTTGACCTTGCCCTTCTTGAAACTAGTGGTTTTACTAACCATCAACAATTGATGCTCCTATTTGATTTCTACTTTCGCGGTGTCACGAATAGCTCAAGGATCATCATATCTATCCCTGATATGTTATAGTTCATCATGAAGCTCTAGTAGCTTGGTGGGAGTGACTTTGGAGAACCATCACTATCTCATCTGGAAGATTAACTCCCACTCGATTCAAACGATTGTAGTACTCATACAATCTGAGCACATGCTCAACGATTGAGCTTTTCTCCTTAGTTTGCAGGCTTAAGAAACTTGTCAGAGGTCTCATACCTCTTGACGTGGGCACTAGCCTGAAATCCCAATTTCAGTCCTTGGAACATCTCATATGTTCTGCGATGTTTCAAAAACGTCTTTGGTGCCTCAATTCTAAACCATTTAGCATTACGCACTGAACTATCATGTAGTCATCAAAATGTGTATGTCAGATGTTTGCAACATCCACAACCGACGCTCGAGGTTCAACACACTGAGTGGTGCATTAAGGACATAATCTTTCTGCGTAGCAATGAGGACAATCCTCAGTTTACGGACCCAGTCCGCATAATTGCTACTGTCAACTCTCAATTAAATTTTCTCTAGGAACATATCTAACACAGTAGAACCAAAGCGTGAGCTATGACATAATTTGCAAAGACCTTTTGACTATGTTCATGATAATTAAGTTCGTCTAATCAAATTGTTTGATGAACTCCCACTCAGATAGACATCCCTCTAATCATCTAAGTGATACATGATCCGAGTCAACTAGGCCGTGTCCGATCATCACGTGAGACGGACTAGTCATCATCGGTGAACATCTTCATGTTGATCGTATCCACTATACGACTCATGTTCGACCTTTTGGTCTCTTGTGTTCCGAGGCCATGTCTGTACATGCTAGGCTCGTCAAGTCAACCTAAGTGTTTTGCATGTGTAAATCTGGCTTACACCCGTTGTATGTGAACGTTAGAATCTATCACACCCGATCATCACGTGGTGCTTCGAAACAACGAACTTTCGCAACGGTGCACAGTTAGGGGGAACACTTTCTTGAAATTTTATGAGGGATCAGCTTATTTATGCTACCATCATTCTAAGCAAATAAGATGTAAACATGACAAACATCACATGCAAATCATAGAGTGACATGATATGGCTAATATCATTTCGCGCCTTTGATCTTCATCTTTGAGGCGCGACATGATCACCTTCGTCACCGGCATGACACCATGATGTCCATCATCATGATATCCATCATCGTGTCTTCATGAAGTTGTCTCGCCAACTATTACTTCTACTACTATGGCTAACGGTTAGCAATAAAGTAAAGTAATTACATGGCGTTTTCAATGACACGCAGGTCATACAATAAATTAAGACAACTCCTATGGGTCCTGCCGGTTGTCATACTCATCGACATGCAAGTCGTGATTCCTATTACAAGAACATGATCAATCTCATACATCACATATATATAATTCATCACATCCTTTTGGCCATATCACATCACATAGCATACCCTGCAAAACAAGTTAGACGTCCTCTAATTGTTGTTGCATGTTTTACGTGGCTGCTATGGGTTTCTAGCAAGAACGTTTCTTACCTATGCAAAAGCCACAACGGTGATATGCCAATTGCGATTTACCCTTCATAAGGACCCTTTTCATCGAATCCGATCCGACTAAAGTGGGAGAGACTGGCACCCGCTAGCCACCTTATGCAACAAGTGCATGTCAGTCGGTGGAACCTGTCTCACGTAAGCGTACGTGTAAGGTCGGTCCGGGCCGCCTCATCCCACGATGCCGTCGAATCAAGATAAGACTAGTAACGGTAAGCAAATTGAACAAATCATCACCCACAACTACTTTGTGTTCTACTCGTGCATAGAATCTACGCGTAGACCTAGCTCATGATGCCACTGTTGGGGATCGTTGCAGAAATTAAAAAAATTTCTACGCATCACCAAGATAAATCTATGGAGAGACTAGCAACGAGAGAGAGCGGAGTGCATCTTCATACCCTTGAAGATCGCGATGCGGAAGCGTTTCAAGAACGCAGATGAAGGAGTCGTACTCGCAGCGATTCAGATCACGGTTGATTCCGATCTAAGCGCCGAACAACGGCGCCTCCGCGTTCAACACACGTATAGCCCGGGGACGTCTCCTCCTTCTTGATCCAGCAAGGGGAGAGGAGAAGTTGAGGGAGAGCACCGGCAGCATGACGACGTGGAGGTGGAGCTTGCAATTCTCCGGCAGGGCTTCGCTAAGCACTACTACTACGGAGGAGGTGTTGGGAGGGAGAGGGCTGCGCCAGGGGAAGGGGTGCGGCTCCCATGCGCCTCCCCACTATATATAGGGGTGGAGGGGGCTGGTTTCTTGCCCTCCAAGTCCATTGGGGCATTGCGAAGTTGGGGGAAAGAAATCCCATCATTTCCCTTCCCCACCGTTTGTTAACCCATTTTTTAGGGATCTTGATCTTATCCCTTCGGGATATGATCTAACTACTTCTAAGGGAGGATCTTGGTGCGCCTTGACAAGTGGTGTGGAGCCTTGCCCCCACTACCCACGTTCATGTGGGTCCCCCATGCAGGTGGGCTGTCACGACCGGTTTTCCAATAAAAATATTTATTAAGAAAACGATCCCTTTTACGGACCAGTAGAGAAGAATCCTTCTCACTGGTAGACAAATTCTTGATCACAGAAGAAAAAAACCAGGAGTACTAAATATAATACAAGGTTGAGTGGAGACTGCTCAACAATTTATCACAAGCACGCCAATAATACTTAAAGGCGGATAGGGTGGCATAACTACTAACTCACAATAAAAGCGGTGGTGGAAATATCACAGTGACGTGGGTGACATGACTCCTGAATCTAACAGCTCTTCGAGCGTCGGAGTGAGGCTCGAGGATACTTATTGTGGGTGGCGGAAGCGTATGTGGTACAAGTGACCAATATCCAGGATCGCACGGGACTGACTGGGATTCCTCTAGGCGTCGGACTCACTATCAAACTCTTCATCCATGAGATCGCCCTTGTCAACATCTGGCCAAATCAACAAGCCAGGTGAGTACTATGAAAGTACTCGCAAGACAGTTCGGACATAAGATATAACAAATGTAAACATGATGCATATGAACAGATTAATAGAGCGCACTCAAACAATGAGAAGACAAGGCATGGGAAATAAAAGGGAAGTCGGGCGGTAGTCCTCCCGAAATCCCAAAGTAATAATGACGGCCAATCGAGTGTCTGAATTACTCCTCGAAAGGATACAAATGAAATAACAATGCCGCAGTCGGGCGCCAAGGTGACACCACATAAAGGGCTTATAATAAAAAAAAATAAGTAACACTGCGTGCCACAGTCGGACGTCCGAAGCGACATCACATAAAGGGCTTGTATTGATAGTAAATGACAGGAGTGCCACAGTCGGACGTCTGAGCGACATCACATAAAGGGCTTATATTGAAAGTAAATGACAAGAGTGCCACAGTCGGACATCTGAGCGACATCACATAAAGGGCTTATATTGAAAGTAAATGACAAGAGTGCCACAGTCGGACGTCTGAGCGACATCACATAAAG